>NW_028169585.1:0-30201 GCF_963971535.1 Notolepis coatsorum | reverse complement strand
AACAGCTCCACTGTCTTTGTGTATACTCGAGTGGCCTCCAGCTCCAGCAAGGATTCTCCGGCGCTGCAGCTGGACCCTAAACTCTACATTCAGCATGAAAGGATTCTCCTGCGCTGCAGCTGGACCCTATTCAGCAGCCCTCATGCGATGTAAGCCAGGGGCTCGAATACGCATGTTGTAGGACATGATGTCAGGAGCTATCTGTAGCTACTGCTGGATGGCGTTGGGACAACGCCTCAGTGAACTATTTAGTTTACTGCGACATTTCGTAGTGACTAGTGAGCTAACGTGGGCTAACGTGAGCTACCTAGCCAACGGAGGTATTATGCACTGGACTATTGCTGGAGCAGTTGTTGATGTCGGGAGCTATCAGTAGCTAGCCGGCTGGATAACGTTACACAATGCCTCATGTATTAAACTAAAAGTGAATAGTTGACTGGGTCATTTTGTAACAGTAGCTAACATTAGCTCACGGAGGTCCCTCTGACTAGACTAACGTCACGGTGACTGTCCGAGGCAATAGCCTCTGTTTACATGCAGCATACAGAAACAGGTGCGGGAGGGGTAGGAGGAGAGGTGCGCGGTGCGCTGCATGTCTGTGCTGAGACAGCGAGTGAGAACTTCGCTAAGATTGGATCATGATTTTCGGTTTTCACATGACTATTGATTGCCCGCCACACGGCGGGCAGACCTCTCAGTGGGAGTCGCCAAACATAAAAACTGACCTCCAATGGCGCTTGGCGGGCTCTAGTTTCGCCCCTGGCTGTGGGAAGGGGTCAAGGGTGCATGTTGATGGTTTCATCTTGGTGATGATGTCCTCAACCTCTCGCTGTGAGATGTTGGCCAAGCAGCGGAGAGGTTGGGAGAGCCCTGGCTGTGGGTGGTGGTCAGGGAGGTGGAGTGGAGGAGTGGGAGAAAACAAAGCGGATGGTGTTTACCTCTGACCTGAAGGTGTCAAGGATGCTGTTGCACTGATCCTCTGTGGTGTCACTGTGAGTGGCTGATTGTGGTTTGAGGAGATTATTGATGGTGGAGAAAAGTTGCTTGGAGTTACCGGTGCTGTATTGATGATGTTGGAGTAGAATGTTGTGGGGCGGCGTGGCTCAGGGGTAGAGCGGGTCGTCCAATGATCGAAGGGTTGGTGGTTCGAATCCCGCTCAAGCCCATGTCCATCCCACTGCCGTTCTGTCCATGGGCAAGACACTTAACCTACTTGCCTCGTATGAATGTGTATGCATGTGAATGAATGTTGGTGGTGGTCGGAGGGCCGTAGGCGATGATTATTCGCCACGCTTCCGTGAGTCTGCCTCAGGGCAGCTCTGGCTGCAATTGTAGCTTACCACCACCGGTATGACTGTGTATGAACGAATAATGGACTCTGTAAGCGATCTGGGGTCACTGGGGTGTCATGAAGAGCGCTATATAAATCCAATCCATTATTATTATTATTATTAATGTTGACCGTGCACCTATTTTTTATTTATTAAAAAAAAATATTTATCTATTTTTTGTTCTCACTTTTTCTGTATTTTGCTCCCATCCCAATTTAGTCGTTATGCCAATTCCCTTCCCTGGTCGTTGCGTGCATTGCCCCACTGTTGGCCTAGGGAGGGTGAAGACTACCACATGCCTCCTCCGATACATATGGAGTCAGCCAGCCACTTCTTTTCACCTGACAGCGAGGAGTTTCACTGGGGAGTGTGCGTGCGGAGGTTCAAGCTATTTCCCCCTCAGATCCCCTCCCTACTGAACAGGCGCCCCGACCGACCAGTAGGAACCACAGTTTACAACGACCAGGACACATACCCCCCCCGGCTTCCCACCCGCTAACACTGCCAATTGACCTGTCTCAAACCCCGCCCTCTTTTCTTGATCCTCCAATCACAACTGTCGCTTACCTCGGACAAACCAAGTTTGTCCGAGGTAAGCGACAGTTGTGATTGGAGGATCAAGAAAAGAGGGCGGGGTTTGAGACAGGTCCATTGTGTTAGTAGGGACGACTGACCAAGCCGGAGGTACCGCTGACAGCTGGATTCGAACCCAGAGTCTCTGCGGTGGGCCTTGGTATAGACCCTCCGTGGTCTCTGTACGCCCCCTTGTGGACAGTGAGCCCTGACGCCTTGGAACGGCGCTCAAGGACACGGCCTGCTGCCTTCAATTTTTCCGCAGCTCGGGCCTAACAAAAATAATAGTTGGTTTCAGGTTGGTTGTCAGGTTGGCCATGGGTAGGTAGGGAATTTTTTTTTTTTTTTTTATTTTATTCTTTCCCACGGCGACTATGGATAGGGAATTTCTTTATTTAATTAACCCTTTCACTGCCACACGACAGAAGGTTAGCCCTTTACTATCACACAACCGACGGCGATGCTCCATCATTAGCATCATTAGCTCCGCGGATGCGGAGCTAATGATGCTAATGATGGAGCATCGCCGTCGGTTGTGTGATAGTAAAGGGCTAACCTTCTGTATTGTCACAGTGAAAGGGTTAACCGGCTGTCGTGTGGCAGTGAAAGGGTTAAAATGTTCACAACAACATGGATGCATGTACTCTGCCAGCTGCCAGCATGTTTAATATCCATAATACTAAATGTTTGACTAAGATTTCTATGAAACTTTATTCTAAAAAAAAAAAAAAAAAAAAAAAAATGATTTTTTTTTTTTTTAATATATATTTTTTTTTAAAACTCATAAAATATATTGGGTCGCACCTAAATCGGCAGGGTCGGTCGGCAACCTGAAACCAACCATTATTTTTGTTAGGCCTCACTGGGAAACCAGGGGAGGAGCGTGAGAAGGAGACTGGTTTGTTCCGTTTGATGCAAATCGAGATCTCCCTGTTTTGTTTTGTTTGGCACGTTTCAGTAAATGATTCGATTAAGCCTAGATTAGATTCAAATGTGTTATTATCATCATACAGCACAAGTACAGTACAATAAAAATAAGTGTGGCATCCAACCAGACTGCAAATGTAACAATAAAGTGCAACAGTAATATACAATGTACAGCCGTTGAAACTGGATATACAATTAGGGATGTTCGATATTGGCTTTTTTACCGATAACCGATATACCGATATTGTCCAACACTTAATTTCCGATACCGATATCAACCGATACCGATATATGCGGGGTCCCCCCCCCCCCCCCCCCCCCCCAAAAAACTGAATAATTTCAGGTAATTAACATTACATATCACTTGTTGTGGAATTAACACAACATTATGCATACTTTTGACAATAAATAAAATAAGAATTTGTTCTTACTTGCTTGCCTTGGTAAAAGGTTAACTAAATGTAAAAATAAAATGTAAAAATAAAGATAATTTTTTTAATCGATACAGATATTTTCCGATATTACAGTTTAATATCGGCCGATATCGGTAGGCCGATAATATCGGACATCCCTATATACAATATATAAATTAGTACTACTGAGTAATAGTGCTAATCCCAAGAGAAGCTTGTCCATGCCTTTGTCTCCTCAAGACTGGACTACTGTAGGTATGTAGGTATTTATTTAGACAACAAAACATATACAGATCATTACATCACATATTTGCTTTAGTCAAGGATAGGAACGAAAAAGCCAATGACTTATTTACATCGTGTCCCTGGAAGTCAAGGATGCTTGATACATACACATACAACTCATTACAGAAAACCATTCACAATTATTACATTTGATAGCAATAATGGCACAATCATTCATTAATACAAATATGCGCATTTGTTGAGACATGTTAAACTAGCCTTGAGTCTGTGTGTCTCAGAGCACCCCGAGGGGAGGGGGTGGTGGGGGGGGGGAGGGGGGGGGAGAGAATTCGACTCGACTCTGACTACAGTTGCCGTCAGCTAGGACCGGAGGGGGAGGCGCTACCGTTGCCGTCATAGGGGGTGGCATTTTGGCGATGAGACAGTCACTTTGGCACCCCTCCAGAATAGGCGCCAGGCGTACACGCGGGAGGGGGATTGGGTATAGGGATTGGGGGTGGGGGAGCCGCTTGCCACTTTTATCTCCCAGAGGGCCTTCGACTCCAGCAGCTCCCTGGTTCGACCTTGGTCCAGGAATTTGTTTTGGCTGAACTGACTGGCAACATTTATCCCAGCCACGTCACTTTAAATTTGATTTGAGTAGTGAAATATAACTCTATTGATTTGAGTGGAGTGAGTTTTAACAACTCCGTCCAAATGACTGAATGCATTAGTCCAAGTGTCCAAGTGTCTTAATCAGTTCATTTAGGTAGGTCCTGTGCGCACAGACAATGTAACGGACTCTTCATCGGGATTCCTGGCAAGACCATCCAAAAGCTGCAATACATCCAAACAGCGCTGCCAGCATCCTGATGAGAGTCCGAAACACAACCACATAACCCCCATCCTCCACTCACTACATTGCTTCCCGTCTCTTCCCGGATCAACTACAAAATCCTGCTGCAGTGCTCACCCATAACTGCATAAACGGACACGCACCCTCTACCTACAGGAACTCATCACTCCACAATCCTCCACCCGTACCCTCGGATCTGCAGGTAGCCTGCTCCTTCGGGTCCCCAGTACCTGGCTCTGCACCATGGGTGACCGAGCCTTTAATTTATACTATGTTTTAACTACAGTATGTTCTTTTTATTTTATTATTATTATTATGTATTTTATTCTATTATTAATACTTATTTAATTTTTTTAACTGTTTTAACCCTGTAGCACTTGGGATCCTAGTGAACGAAAATTGCAATACAATTACAATTTATTATTATTATTATTATTATTATTATTATTATTATTATTATTATTATTATTATTATTTATTATTATTATTATTATTATTATTATTATTATTATTATTATTATTATTATTATTATTATTATTATTATTATTATTTATTATTATTATTATTATTATTTATTATTTTATTAATCAGATGTACAAAGATGTAGATTAATATGTACAGGGATACAGGTATAAAGACACTATGGTAGGTAGTAAGTCATACTGGCCAGGAGCGTAACTAGTAAGAGTAGGTAAGGGATATGTACAGATATAGTATCTACAGATATGTAAAAAGGATGTCATGTTCTCTTTACACTGAGCAGAATTTCCCCTTTTAATGTTTTCCCTGTCGCTTGCATACAGATGTTTCCTGATGACCAGATGGACATGATGTATTTCTATCGGTGCCAAATGTTATATGATATCCAATTACATCATCACCATCACATCATCATCATCATCATCATCATCATCATCATCATCACATCATCATCATCATCATCATCATCATCATCATCATCATCATCATCATCATCATCATCATCATCATCAACAACAAGGTGATGGTAATCACAATTTGACTATCATCATTAAATGACAACAATGTGCTGCATTTATGGCATTGTGTCATATGGATATAAAAGCTAAAACAAACATTCTGTGGCTCCTGTTCATCATCAGTGGAGCAGCTCCAGTCTTTATAGCTGATGACATCACAAGGTGGATTCTTACTTCTCTGGTGTCTGGCTTTGGGAGAGAGAGTAGCTCATGTTCACAAATATATATAAAAAATTAAATACTATGCATAGGACGACATATCATTCAACTTAAATAGAAGAACCCTGTCCAATTTGGTGGAAATAACATGACATTCATAACATAACATAACATTCATGGAAATTGTCATTTTGAGAAAACCTTTTTAGATTTTCCAGTAGCTTGGTGTGTACATGATGCAACAGGTACAAGATGTGAAATAGAAAATGTAATATGTATTGCTGTTTTTTACTATTTTTTTTTAACTTACATTTTTATTTGCATTTTTGATTTACAAACATCTCAGACAATACAATTAAACAGACAGAAACAATAAAGAAAAAATTATAACATCAAAAAGAATAGTGATGCACCGATGTGAAAATGGTGGCCGATACCGATAACCGACATTAATATTGCTGTTCTGGCCGACACCGACATCCACCGATGTCGACATCTCTGCACAGAAAACACTTTTTCTTTCCAAAACGCATACTTTTTTTTACTTTTGTAACTTATTTTCAGAAATTACTGATATTTTGAAACAGTTTAAGGCCAAAACATGTAAAAAAGAAAAAAAATTATTAAATTTTAATTAAGAAAAAGAGAAAATTATATCGGCCCATATCGGCCCTATCTTGATATCGGGCCGATACCGATGTGTAAAAAAAAACGGCCATATCGGCCGATATTATGTCAGCGGCCAATATATCGTGCTTCACTAAAAAAGAAAACAAAAATAAAAGAAAGGGGTGACATGGGTTCATCGGTCAATTCTATCTTTACCTTGTTTATTTACATTTCAATTTATTTTATAGTTCCCTTGTTCCCTTTTCATTCTTTTTTTTTAAACAATATGTTTATAGGTATTTTTTATTTTTTTTCAGTTTAACAGCATCAGTTCAACAGTTCAACAACCATACAAAAGGAAATGCTGCCAACTGCCCCCCCTCCCCGAGTTACAGAAAAATAGATGCATATTAACCCCCCCCCCCCCCCCCCCCCCCCCCCCCCCGAAAAAAAAATAAAAAAAAACTCGGCCAGACCCCCCCTCCCCTCCCCCAGACTAGGACCTCGACAAATTCAGTTTTTTCTTTTTTTTACACATTTTGAGAGTTTTGTAAACCCAGTTACACCCGTCTAACAGGTGCCCATACTTCTACACCAAACAAATACATTTCTACCATTACATCTTTTCTCTTCAAAGAGCAACTAATAACATTTACAGTATCATTCATTGCAATATATACCCTTCAGAAAGACAAAAGGGAGCTTCAATAATAGCCTATATCATCAACCTACTATGTAATCTGTTCTAAGTATTGCCTAAACCCAGCCCAGCATTTATCAAAGAGACGTGGTTTTTTCTTAAGATTGAACATTATTTTCTCTGATGCCATGTACGAAGAGATTTCACTAAGCCACATAGACATGGGGGGGGGATTCAGCACTTTTCCACAGCATGGCAATACACTTGTTCCCTGCAATCATGGCCAATTTAATGATCCGCACCTTGCCTCTCTTACCTGGAGAAATGTCAGACATGTCTCCTAATAATGCTAATTTAGGTGTACATGGGATCTCAAGACCTGTGACCTCTTCGAGAGTCTCCCAAATTGAGCCCCAGTAAGGTCTCAGTTTGTTACATAACCAGAACATGTGGAGCAGGCTACCTGTTTCCGTTGAGCACCTAGGGCAAAGGTCAGAGATAGCGCCTCATTCATCCTGTGAAGTCTTTCCGGCGTAAAATAGGTTCTATGGAGAATGTTAAATTGCATAAGTTTATGTCGAGTGTTATATGAAAAAGATAGTGCAGACTCACATAGTGATTCCCATTCATCTTCATCGAAGGTACAGTCCAGGTCCCGCTCCCATTTGTTCTTGGCATTTAGGGGTATAATTTCTGTACTGGTCAGGATTCTATCATATGTTAATGATAGGATGCCTCTAGTGTGAATAACTCATTTTAGAATATCATCTATGAGGAGGGGTTTTGGAAGAGTGGAGTTTCCTCCCTGACCTGTACCTATGAAGTGTCTGACCTGTAGGTATTTAAAGAAATTAGTAGTTGGAAGGTGGAAGGCGGCACGTAACTGTTCAAAGGACATAAGTATGTTATTATCAAATAGGTCCCCAAAAGTTTTAATTCCCTGAGTGTACCACTTCTTGGTAATGCCATCTCTAAGTGATTCTGGCAAAGCTGGATTGTTGTGGAAGGGAGTCTTCCTGTGAAATGCAATAAAGCTACCAAGATGTGTCTGAATCTCAAACCATGTTCTTGCTGTGTGTTTAATAAATGGGTTATCTGAACAATTCTTCAGGGTGTGGTACTTCCTGATAAAAGGAATTCCGGCCAGCGGTACGTCCATCGTATGGCATTGTTCTATTTGTCTCCAGGCAGGGGAATTAATCGACTCATTCTGCCAAATCCACAGAGCCCTTGTCTGTGCAGCCCAGTAATAGCGTTGGAAGTCCGGGAGTTTCAGTCCACCACACTGGGGGGAATTATATAGGGTTTTAATTTTAATTCTAGGGACCTTCCTTCTCCATATGAATGCAGATATTATCCTTTGTAATTTCTTGAAGAAGTTCTTATGTATAGATATAGGGAGGGTTTGAAAAAGATAGAGACATTTAGGTAGGATGTTCATCTTAATGCAGTTCACACGTCCGATTAGCGAGAGAGGCAGCTGCATCCATCTATCTAGGTCCTTCTCCACCTTTTTAAGTAGTGGGTCATGATTTAGTAAGAAAATTGTTATCTATTTGGTTCGGGATTTTTAGACCCAAATATGTTACAAATTGTGAGTTCCACTGGAAGGGGAAATTGGACCTTGGCATTTTTTCGGCTAGTGAGTTAAGTGGCATGGCCACGCTTTTTTGTGCATTAATCTTGTAGCCTGAGATTACATTATACTTTGACAGTGTTTCCATAAGGGCAGGCATGGATGAGTCAAGATTGGTTAGAAACAGGACTATGTCGTCCGCGTATAAAGAGATGACATGGCTCTCAGGACCCACCTTGATCCCACTAATAGCTTTATGTGACCTTATTGCTATAGCCAGGGGTTCGATTACCAGCGCAAAAAGTGTCGGGGAAAGAGGGCAACCCTGCCTAGTACCGCGCCTTAGAGGGAAAGAAGGTGAAATCTCTGAGTTGGTCTGTATCCTGGCTGTAGGGTTAAGGTACAGCATATGGATCATTCTTAGCATATTTGGTCCAAAGTTCATTTTTTGTAGAACAGTGAAGAGAAAGTGCCACTCTACTCGGTCAAATGCCTTCTCCGCGTCCAACGAGATCGCTATAACTGGGTCTTCTATGGATTTGGCACAATGCGTCAAGTTAAGAAATCTTCTCACGTTGTCTATTAATGAGCGATTTTGTATGAAACCGGTCTGGTCCGTATTAATAAGTGAGGAGGTTACTCTCTCAAGTCGAGTGGCTATGATTTTAGTAAATATTTTATATTCGTTGGAAAGGATCGAAATTGGTCTGTACGACCCGCATAAGGTAGGGTCCTTCCCTGGTTTTGGCAGGACTATAATAAGAGCTTGCTCAAGGGTATCAGGTAGTTGGTCATTCTCAATAGAGTAGTTGAACATTTCTAGGAGAGGGTCTATCAATTTGCTAATAAATGCCTTGTAGAAGTCTATGGAGAAGCCGTCCGGCCCTGGAGCTTTCCCTGGCGTCAGTTTTGATAAGGCATCTAGTATTTCTTGCTTAGTTATCGCCTCGTCAAGGACCCCCCTTGTGCCTTTTGTTATCGTAGGTATGTCTAGGTTGTCCAAGAACTCACACATCTCCTGTCTCTTCTCCCCCTGCGAGGAGTAGAGAGACTTGTAGAAGTCTGAGAAGGCCCGATTTATGAGCAGTGGGTTCCGGGTCAACTCCCCTTTGTCGCTTACCCTAATGGCCGGTATACACCTAGCGGCATCCTCCCTTCTAATTTGCCACGCTAGTAGTTTCCCTGCCTTGTCACCCTGCTCATAGTAGCGATGTTTCAACCTTGACATAGCGTTTTCTACCTCTCGCGAGGTGATAGTGTTATATTCTGCCTTTTTTGCCGTTATCTGAACCAATAAGGTCCGTGATTGTAATAGGGAGTGTTGATTTTCAAGCGCTTTTATATCAGACTCTAGTGAGCGTAATTTGGTTTGATATTGTTTCTTTTTCCAGGAAGAGTAACTAATAATGTAGCCTCTTATGTAAGCTTTAAGGGTCTCCCAGACTATAGCTGGTGAGGCCGAGCCCCTATTACTCAATAAATACCAGTCCAACTGTTTGTTAATTAATTTGACAAAATCCTCATCGTTATTTAGAAAATTAGGAAACCTCCAGCGTTTGGAGTTTGTGTGAGAGTCGCTTAAGGCTATTTTAGTCAAAAGGGGGGCGTGGTCTGAGTGTGTCATGGCTAAGTATTCGCAGGACGAAACAAGATGGAGTTTTGCTGTATGTATAAAGAACGTATCAATCCTAGAGTAGCTGTTGTGCATGTGTGAGTAGAAGCTGTATTCCCTTTGAGATGCATGTCCCTCCCGCCATGTATCCAACAAATTAAGATCCATAAGTTCTTTTTTAAGAGCCTTGGCCGCTGAGGTCAAAGGTTTAGGGGTAGGGGAGGATCTGTCCATAGCAGGGTCTAATACCAGGTTAAAGTCACCACCAATTATAAGTTCTGAAGGGGCGCATGTCACTTTAAGAAAAAGGTTCACATAGAAGTTAGGGTCATCGTGGTTCGGACCATATACATTCAGCATAGTGACCAGTTGGTCTCCCAAATATCCCCTGACTAAAATATATCTTCCCCCTTTATCCTTTTCAACTAGGTTCGGTTGGAAGGGGATCCCTCTTCTTACCAGAATAGCCACCCCCCTTGCTGAAGATGTAAATGAGGAGAAAAATATTTGCCCTTGCCATTGTTTCCCCAGTTTACTGTGCTCTGCGTCATCCAAGTGAGACTCTTGCAGGAAGGCCACGTCTATTTGATGTCTTCTGATGAAGCTAAGCACTTTACGGCGTTTAACTTGCCGGTTAAGACCATTAATATTCCAACTCAGAAACGAGTATGTCATTCACCCATGTGGTTGGTATAGCTGGTTAGTAGGACACTGGGATACCTGAAAACATGGTATACAATACCTAGATGTGTAAACATTATAAACCAATTCACAAAAACAGTCCTGTCTGAACCCCTCCCTTTTCCCCTTAATGCCCCCCCCCCCCCCCCTTCCCGTAAAAAAAAATCCCCCTGGCCTATAAATCCTCCCGTAATCTTGCGTAGTACCATACCCTATCCTACCAAGCGGAGCCGGGCTCCCTACCAGGTTTAGGTTAAGTAATTAAAGGTGTGGGTACGAACATCTCCTTTAAGCATTTCAAAACATGTATATATATATACACACCCTTATTTTTTTTTAATATCTTTTTTTTTTCCAGGGGTAATATCAACGCTTAAAATGCATAAATGTAATGTGCACACATGTATGAATAAACATGTACACCTACATATACCCATTACCACATAACCGTCTTGAAATTAAACTTAGTAATATGAACTCACAACAAAAGGTCCTGTGAGGCTTAACAACATCTCAAGTCCAGTGTCGCCAATAATGACACGTATTACCCGGCGGTTAACATTTCAAAAAGTAATTAGAGTATGAGGCTTATTGCCTGGTATGTGTCTTTATTTACCGCTCCTTTATGATCGAGTGACGACCGCTGGATCACTTCAGCATAGCCGGGTGGTGCTTACTCAGATACGTCTCTGCCGACCCCGGAGAAGTAAAAGTACGTCTGCCTTCCGGTAGCTCCACGCTCAAGTTAGTGGGATGGAGCAGCTTGAAGGATACGTTGTTCTCGTGTAGCTTCTTCTTCAACGGCATGAAGGCTTTTCTCTTCTTGTAGAGGGCCGTGGACATATCCTTGAAGATCTTGATGGTAGAATTACCGTATGCCAGTGATTTCTTTTTCCACGCCGCGTCCAGGATTCTCGTCAAATCGGTGAAACGGAGTAGCTGGATCACTATGGCTCGGGGGAGGCTGCCTTCTTCGGGACGGCGTTGGAGCGTACGGTGAGCCCGCTCTATCTCAATGGTTTGCCCGGTGTCCAGCTCCAGTATTTTGGGGAGCCATTCCTGTAGGAAATCGATAGAGCTTTTCCCTTCCACACCTTCTGGGAATCCCACCAGTCGCAGATTCTTTCTTCTCCCTCTGTTTTTCCAATTCGTCCAGCTTTTCCCTCAGACCGCAGATCTCCTCCTCTGTGTCTTTTCCTATGATCGCTGAGGTCTTGTTGTAGGTAGTCGAGGCTATCACCGAAGCTAGCTTGCACTCCCTCCATTTCCTTAACACGTTGCCCCAGTGCCTGGTTGTCACTGATAAGTCTTTCCACCGAGATGCTTAGAGAGTTCATCTTAAGTTCCATCATGGCTTGAATTCTGTCGAATACTTTCTCCAGTTCCCCAGTAAACCATATCGGCGGTGTTTCATCGTTAGCTTCGACGTTAGCTGCATTAGCTTCCCCGTTAGCCGGTGCGTTAGCTCTTTGCGGTCTCACGCTAGCACTATTGCTAACGCCGGGCGATGTCACCGTCAACTCCACCAAAGTGCGGAGAAAGGGGGAACCAAAGACCCCTGAAAATGCACAGTACAGACGGCACCACGTGTGATACAGCACCCCGTGGCACACACCCACACACCCCTGCCAGCCCACCAATGGTGGGACGCAGGAGAGGTCCCAGACCTCAGAACCGCCTGGGAGACAGAACCCCCAGTCACGTCCACGAGGTAAAACTTAACGAAGGGACCCGGGGAGGACCAGGAGGCCGCAGCACAGATGTCCTCCACCGAGGCCCCCCCTAACAAGGCGGCAGAGGCCGCCACTCCACGAGTGGAGTGCACCCTGACACCTCCAGGGGGGACCTGTCCAGCCAATGTGTAGCAAAGGGCAATGCCCTCGCACAACCAATGTGACAGGCGCTGCTTGGACAGTGCCTTACCAGCGCGAGGGCCACCGTAACAAACAAAAAGTTGATCGGCAGCCCTGAGATCCCGAGTCCGACTGAGGTAACCCCCAAAGCACGGACAGGACACGACAGATGAAGGCTTGCCGCTAACCCACTAGCGTGAGGAAGCGGATGAACACCTGAACCACAATATCCCTGGAGTGAAAGAGCTCCGGATATTCTTTGGCACGAAGACTGGATTAGGCCTCAGACTCGCATCGCTATCGGCCGAATAGACAGGCACTCGGGCCGCACCGAGAGAGCCCACAGCTCACCCACGCGTTTAGCGGAGGTGATGGCCAAAAAGAACGCGGTCTTCAAGACAGCAGATCCAATGGCGCCTGCTCAAGAGGCTCAAACGGGGCCTCCGACAACCGGCCCAGGACCAGTTAGAGGTCCCACTCGGAGACAGAGAACGTTCCACAGGCTTGATACGCCGAGCGCCAAGCAGACATTTTCTACGAGGGGGTGGCTGAACAATGTTCCGCCCCCAGACTCGACCATACGCCACTCCCCAGCGTAAGCCTCGGAAGAGGACGGAGCGCACGCGTACCGGATAGCGTTAACCAGAATAGTCAAGACGCATCCCCACCAGATTCACACTGTCAGCAGCCAAGCCTAGAGGCTGCCCCAGAACAGGAGGCAGAACAGAGTTCCGCGTGCCTGAGAGAGGGCCCGCGGTGACCACGGAACAGGCCACGGCGGGGCCACCAAGAGCTGAATCAGGGCCGGGGACCACACAGCTGAGCCCCGGCCCGGCGCGACCAGGACCAAGTCCCGCGCTCCCGAAGTACCCGCCCCAATAGCTGAGCTATCAGGTGTAAGGGGGGGGGGGAGCGTACAGCATCCCGGACGGCCACGGAATCGGTCCCAGACCTGCCCGACTATGTCTGGACGTAGTCTCCACTCGTCAGGGTGAGGACCGCCCTGCGACATCACACCTGCACCCACATTCACCCTGCCGGGGATGTGGAGAGCCCTCAGGCAGAGCAGATGGAGAACGCCCATAGCCAGAGCCCGACCGCCGCCCGGTGCAGTCGGGGGGAGCGCACTCCTCCCTGTCTGACAATATACGACGCCGACGTCGTGTTGTCCGTCCTGACCAAAACATGCTTGCCCACCACAAGGTGGTTGAGCCGTTTGAGGACAAGAAGGACTGCCTTCAACTCCAACACATTGAATGTAGCGCAGACTGGGCAGCATGGTCTTGCCAGCTGCCCCCTACTGCGTTGGCCCGACACGTCCCCCCCCATCCCATGAGGGAGGCATCGTTGAAGACCATGACGTGTGACAGCCTGCTGCCCATGGGGACCCCGCAGGTGAGGGCACCAGACCCTCCCCAGAAGACGAGGTCCCCCAGTACTGACATGGGAACCTTCAGCCGCTTCCACATGTCTCACACCGTGTCCATTTCCATACTGGAAAAAACCACCTCTGTATCCTCCTCATGAAGAGGAGGCCAAGAGGGACCCCAGCAGCAGGCGTATCACGGACAACGCCGTAACCGTCCTAGGACGGAACCTCCCGAGCGCGCCGACAACCAACCACTCGCTTCCGCTCCGAGAGGGATGCCCATATAGACCTTGAGCTTAGAAAAAGCCCAAGTACTCCACCCGTTGACTGGGAAGAGGAGAACTCTACTTCCAGTCTACAGCAAAACCCGGGCTGGTGAGACACCACCTGCCTGGTATGAGACCTGGCGATCTACCCTGACCGGCCAAGGACCAGAACGTCGTCCAGGGCAGAATACAATTCGTAACCCCTGACAACGCAGAGGCCCCAGCATGGTCTCCACGCACTTGGTGAAGATGCGGGGAACCAGAGAGTAGCCGAACGGCAGCCTCTGGTACCCGTACGCTAAGCCCTGCAAAGGAAGCGTAGGTAAGCCCTAGGATGGAAGATCGGGATGCAAATGCGCATCCTACAGGTCTATGGAGGTGAACCAGTCCCCCACCTGACCCCCCCCCCCCCCCCCCCCCCCCCCCGATTTCTCGGGCACCAGAGAATACCGGGAGGAAACGCCACGCATCGCGTCCTCCTTTGGGACCATGACGATGGCTTGCTCCCCCAGAGATTGGATCTCGTCGGCCAGAGCTGTCACTGCTGTTGACCCTCACAATAGGGTCTGTACCAAACCTGAAAACGGAGGGTGGGGTTGTGCAAACTGCAACACAAGTTCCCGCCTCAGCGTTATCTCCATCCACCTCAACATATGGTACTGCTGTAGCCATATGTGATGATAATCCCAAGCGCACCCGCCGCCACTTGGCGCTGGTCCGCCAGGAACCGTAGATAGGCGGCCCGGTCCCACCCTGTGTGCATTGCCAACCCTGGAGTCGCCAACCGCGCGAGCAGGGCATCTCGTGGAGCTGGGATATTGCACCCTGACACTACCAACGAGGCAATCGCACCCAAGGGGGGACCCCGACAGAAATGGTCGGTTTGATACGGGGGAAGCTGATCACACTGGGTGACAAAAGCTCCCCCACTGAACACCTCCCCGGCATGGATTGCTGAGGAACTGTTCTACAGCTGGACATGCAAGGCGTGAGGTCCCCACACTGCCCGATAGGGTGGGTTCCTACACACCGTAGCCCTGCAGTGATATTACTACTACCCAAATCACGTGCACCTGACTGACCACCGAAGCACTATGTGATACCCAGCCTGGCGAAGGCGGGGCTGGGGGAACTCGCGCTGCGACCCCCTGGGCTTTGAGTTCCCCCGCTGACAACCTTCATCATTGACAGACACAACACCAGGCTCACCAAACACAGATGCAGAACGTGAGGCGTGGGAGCCGCTTGACAGTACAGCATTCTCACGGACAGACCCAGGCCTAGCCAGCAACCTGGTGTCAGCCCCTGTCCCCATGAGAAGCGAAACGTGGGGCCGCTTGCGCTTCATTGAAGGCACGTGGCCCGCAGCCAAAGGAAACAAATCAGAGCCCTTATCCCTCTGGTGTTGGGGGGGGGAGTGACCGGAGAGCGAACTAGACACAGCTAGATGGCGATGTTTTTTTAGGGCGTGCTCATCTAATGTAGCCGATCCCTCGGCCGCCAAGGCTGTCGGCCTTGCGATCACCTGTTTTCTTTGTGTCCAGGGTACCTCAGGTGGGGGAAATATGGCCGCTGGTTGAGGGCCTCACCACAGCTGCTGGCGAGGCCGCACCCTCACCTATGGCTGCGTGGTGTGAGGCGGTGTGGGGCCTAGGTCAAATACCGCCTGCGCTCCTGCGGAAAGACAAAGTCCCTCTGCGAAGAGGGGAGCCCTGAGGAGGGAAAACCCTTCTCTCCTCCTCAAGGGAGACTGATCCAACCAAAGATGTCTGTAAACAAGCGTTGACAGCATCCTAGCCCTCCCTGCGGTTATAGCTTGCGGCTAGGTCAAAAGCTAATAACCTCAAAACCTTGCGCGATGTTTCGACGTCGGCTGGCCCTAAGGCCCCACCACCTGACACCATTTTCACAAAAAAAACAGCAATTCAAACAATGTTGCCAGACGCTGCTAATTCTATACCGTGGCGGTATAGGTTTTAACAGCCCACCAGCCACCTGCCGGGCCGCCTGTATCAGTTCCGCAACCGTTCCTATTTCCGGGGTAGGCCTGATTGGCCCCGACAGGCACGTGACCCGCCGCGGCCACGCCCCGCGGCAGCCCCAGGACGTGGCAACGAGGCTGCTGTGGTTCACCGCCGCTTTCCGCCTTCAACGCCGCAGAGTTACCATACGCTATACAATATACTATGCAATGTACTAATATACAATACGGCTCACTTTTCCCACTTCAATGACAGAGCCGCTGTTTAATAATATTGTCGCGGCGGAGCTCCGTCGCGGCAGCATTATGTAGCAGTAATCGCCCCTTTTTTACCATCGACAACTAGCTCAATTGGTAACGCTGCTTGGCTGTGGATCCTATGGTCCGTTTGTGACAAGTTCGATTCCCTTACATTTTTTATTTTATTTTTTTTAATGTGCATTGCACTATAGCTTATTGTATATTGTATATTGTATGGTACAGTAACGGTCTCTGGAGCGCAACAGTAAGAAGCATTTGCACTGCAACGCATACACCTTACTGTAAATTGTACCTCATCCCATTTCTGCTTTGCACTATAGCGTATTGTATATTGTATATTGTATGGTACAGTAACGGTCTCTGGAGCGCGCCAGCATTTGCACTGCAACGCATACACCTTACTGTAAATTGTACCTCATCCCATTTCTGCTTTGAACTATAGCGTATTGTATATTGTATGGTAACTCAGTTACTTCTATTCTGCATCGAACGCTGTACATATGTCTCTATACTATTTTATTTCATACAACAATGTATGCCTTTCAAATGTTAAATGATAAATGATTGCATGATACACACTGAAATAATCCTGCGCTCGCGCAAATTTGCTGCTGCGGGCGGCGTTGAAGGCGGAAAGCGGCGGTGAACCACAGCAGCCTCGTTGCCGCGTCCTGGGGCTGCCGCGGGGCGTGGCCGCGGCGGGTCACGTGCCTGTCGGGGCCAATCAGGCCTACCCCGGAAATAGGAACGGTTGCGGAACTGATACAGGCTGCCGGGCCGAACCGCCTCATGGTGTCGGCCGGGCGGGACACCGTTCCACCATGTCAGAGGCAAAGGACTGATGCCACCTGCTTCACAAGCACGGAGCACCAGTGGTGGCTGCAGACAAAAGACTACTACTAGTGAAGCACTGCCTCACTAGTAGGTATGCAGCAACCTCCACTGTGGTGTGCACCCATGAAGGGGTAAATGAATAAATGAACGAAAACTCCACTAACACACTGCAGAATGGGCTAGCCCATACACACAATTGTTAAGGGGATGCAGACCAGGGAAAAACACCAGTCCCGCACGCAATTCATAGATTCACAAAAAGCACACCAGCCCTGAGCCTCAGCCCATCCACCCATGAAATGGTAAACAAGCCCCTGTCAAAACCCCCAACATTAGACACCGATTGACCATCAGCATGAATGGTTAAGAGGCAGGAAGACCTTTTAGTAAAGACAGCCCTCGGCGGGGAACAAAGAACGGAGACCCAGCATTGTAGCATTAGCCGCACGCACTACGATAGTTGGGAAAACACCCAAAACAGAGTCATGACGACCATGTTTTCCCAAATATCCTGCCCCTCACGCCAATACTGTCTCACGGGACAAAGAGCAGTATTACTCATGCTAGTATCAATGCCTGGCAGCGCAGGCCCTACCTGTGCGCGACGTAGCTCGACTGCTACCGTCGCGCGACGTCCCTCGATCCGCTGTCACGAGATGAGGAAACCCCAGGACAGGCCCGATGCGTTGTTAGGATGTGCCGAGAAGATTCCAGGGGCTGGTGAACCTCCGGCGAAAACCCAACATTGTGTAATTTCTCCCTGCGTTTCATAACTAGTTCACGGAGTGCACTGCAACGTCCATGTTGGAAACAAAAAAAGAGGAAGGTAGAGTATGACCATGTCCGGCGTCTTATAGCAGGACGCGGGGGCGTGGCCTGGTCACGTGCATGAGTGCAAATTGTTTGTTCATGAGCACAGTAGGTGCTAGGAGATAAGAGTTATCTCATAATGGCAAAGAGCGAGACGCGATGACCAGTATGACAATATAACCTTCTGTATTGTCGCAGTGAAAGGGTTATTTTGGTAGTGTGGTAGTGAAAGGGTTAACCTGGCATTCAGGACATTGCAGGTCAAGTGGATCTCCATTGGCCTTCCTCAGTGAAGTATTTTTTACTCAAGTACTGTACTTAAGTACAATTTTCAAGCTACTTAAAACTTTACGCGAGTATTTTCATTTTAGGGAACTTCATACATTTACTAGGAAATAATGTACTTTTTACTCCACTCCATTTATCTGAATTAATGAGTTACTAGTTACTTGTTGCATAGAAAACATGGCAAAAATGTATGAAGTTTATAAACGTTCACAGGCGTTTCGCAATTATGCCTCAACAATATGGAACGCCCTACCCAAAGCTGTAAAGGAATGTGAATCCCTACCCACATTCAAAACCGCTCTTAAAGAGCACCTATGGGAGGCTGCAATTCGAAACTGGCCACCGTAAATGTCCAAACCCCCCACCCCCTCCTAATAGATAGTCTCCTCCCCACCGCATGTATATATTCTCTCCCCACCGTATGTATATTTCTCTCCCACCCACCCACCCCCTCCAAATGTACAGTCTCCTCCCCACCGTATGTATATTTCTCTCCCACCCACCCACCCCCTCCTAATGTACAGTCCCCTCCCCATCATATGTATATACTCTGTCAGGATCTATGGGTAACAGTACTGTATATTTGAATACCGTTTATGTCACAAATGTATCAGTACTAAATACCTGTATGTCCCTATGCCATAAATGTCATGTATGTTGTGTATGTCATAAATGTCAATATGAATTGAAAATGGGGGACCCTAATGTAAACAAGACAAACGTCTTTCTCTGGTCTGCATCCCCTTAACAATTGTGTGTATTGAGCCGTACTGTATTGTACCCATTCTGCAATCTGTTAAATAAAGTTTTCATTCATTCATGCATTCATGCATTCATTCATTCATTCACACATTTGAAGCCTGCAAACTTTCAAGAGGATGTAATCAGAGCAGCACAACTAGATCACATACCACTTTAACATCACATTTTAATCAGAGCAGCACAACTAGATCACAAACCACTTTAACATAACCTGTACAGGTCAATGGATCGAGGGTAGACCGCTCCCAAGCACTGGAACACACAAACTTCACGTACTGTAGAAGGCCTACTTTTACTTTAGATACATTCAATAGCAAATACCTTTCTACTTTTACTAAAGTCGAATTTTGAATGGAGTACTTTTACTCATTTATCTGGGTATTTCTACTTTTACTTAAGTAAAGGAACCGTGTACTTCTTCCACCACTTCCGTTCTCTAATGGGAACCACGCCAAGGTGGATAAGAAACACACAGTCGGCCAGACTCCACTGTGTCATGTCAGTTCATTACTGGTTGTTAAGGGGTTGTTTGTCCTCATCTCCCTCGGCAACCACAGGGATTCAGTACTAATAACCAGTGTTGGGCAGTAGTAGTTACTTAGTGTTATTACTTTAATATTATATTACTTTCCCAGGCTTTACAATTTTCCAAAATGGTAATTATAATACAGTTACTAATCCAAGTAACGCTGCGTCACTGCGTTATCAGAATGCAATGTGGTTTTTATCGCCCTGATGAAATAAAGTTCGATTACATTTAACTTCCTGGGTAACTTGCCCAACACCAGGGACGCGGGAAGGGGGGGGTGCGGGGGGTGCTGCAGCACCCCCTCTCAATTATTGCAATTTTTTTTTTTTTTTTTTTTTTTTTTGGCAGTATTTATATATTTGTATATACTGTAACTGTATAACTGTAACACTGTATATTATAAGTTTATCCTGCTCAAAGCACATCACCATTTTAATATTGTGTGTATTGAGCCGTACTGTATTGTAGCCATTCTCCAATCTGTTAAATAAAGTTTTCATTCATTCATTACACTACTGTATGTACACAATCATACGTGTAAAACCGAGTAGATTTTCGAGTGATGACAGACTGTCACAGACTGATTGAATGACAGGTGAAACAACTAATTGTATTCACCTCCTGTCTCCCGCCCTTCCCACGCACCACGAACCACTGAGCTACTGTGATACAGTGCTTGCGCAGTCAGTCGATTTGAGCTAGTAGTCAGACTTTCCTAGCACAGAATGTCTCACTCGCAGAAAAGAAAAATATCAGATTTATTTTCGAAACGTCCCGCCGGTCCCAGTGACAGTCCCACTAAATCTGATAAACGTCAGAGAGAGACAGAGACGACAGGTTCAGCCTCAGCATCAGGTATTGAAGAGTTAACTGAGTCTGTTCCCCTATACCCCCCCTCGGGCGCCAGGGGCTTCCACTGAGGGGTGATGCAAATAGGGATGGGGTGTTATGGCAGCTCATGATGGAAAGAGTGCGCACCGAGTCTGATCCCGAGTTGAAGAATTGGCTCCAAAAGAGAGACAACTGGATGTCCAACAACATCCAAAACGAAATCTTACAGCTGCTTGCCCATGATATTCAGCGACAAATTAGAGGCAAAGCATCCAAAAGCCCAATCTTTGGCTTGAGCGCTGACGGAACCACTGATGTCAATCACTGGAAAAGAACAATTCTCGTGTAATATACAGTTAGCCGATGACAACTTGGAAGCTCAGAACTTCTTTTGGGGTTTTTACAATGCCCGGCCCAGACACAACAGCCGAGACGCTGTTTTTGTGTATAAAATACTTTTACGCCTCGACCTGCCCATGGAGAGGCTGATAGGATACTGTTTTGACGGGGCCAGCAACATGTCTGGGGGGTACAGGCTAGACCAGGGGTTCCCAAACTTTTCAGGCCGCAACCCAAAAAAAACGGTGTCAGAGAGCTGCGACCCCCACTATTATAGGAGGTAAAAAAAATTATTTTAAATGGAAATGTATGGTTGAAACATGCAAACGTTCAAACGCACACACACTAATAAGCATTGGAGGCTTTTAACCAGGGCCGGACTGGGGAAATCATTCAGGCCAGGAAATATAGCCCCAGTCAGGCCACTTTTTAAGCAGGGGGTCTGGGGGTCCCCCACCAGGAATTTCTTTGTTACAAAGACTTAATTTCCTGCATTCTGGTGCAGGCATTTTTTTTATTTGTACCCTTTAAATGCCAGTGTTTGTGATGGCATCACAACTTATTGTTAAAAAACAGGCTAGCATATGTATGATTAGCAACAACACAGATTTTTATGGATTTTCAGTTTTTTGTAATTGATAAATACAATATTTTATTCAACTTCAGCCCTGATCATAACACCACATATTCATTTTATAATTCTAACCCTTTAAATGCCAGTGTGTGTGATGGCATATATTTGCAATATATCAAATGCAAAGTACATTTTTCTGGGGGGGATTATTACAGGCTAGCATGTGTCAATGATTAGCAGTTTATCGTAAGGATCCCGCCTCCACCAATCACATGCGGCTCCCTTTGTGTGTGTGTGAGAGCAAGAGAGATAGAGAGAGAGATAGTTCTCCAACTTGTGTGAGTTGCAGTGATCTCCTGGTTGTTCCCCACCTAGGTTATCTAACTATTGCGCTGGTGCAAATAGAAACACTGGCCTGGCCTGCTTCTAAGTTCAGTGGCCTGACCAAAAAAAAAAAAAAAAAATTATCTGGCGACCCCCCCAGCACCCCCTGCCGTTTTATAGTTCCCGCGGGCCTGCCCAACACTGCTAATAACACACACCCTGGGTATCACATGGAACGAGGTGTCAAAGTAAACATTATGTTGTTGTCTCCCCGGCACAATAAACACAGTATCGAACGTCGGATCTCACAACGTGTCAAGTGCCCCCCCCCCCCCGAGAGATGTCGCCTCCGCGTTTGTTTTTATCGATCGCACAATTTCGATGATTGTGCCACATGTCCATCTCTGTAAAGTGGATTGATTCTCTTGACTTCTGGTAATGCGTTGACCTTCAGAGAATCTGGGTGTTTTTTAAAAGGGAAAGGCTTATTGATGATTGGGCATGACATGTGACCCCGTCATCAACTTCCTCTTTAAAAACGGCACTTTTCTCAAATGATGTGTGATGAAAAAAAAGAAGGAAAATATCTATCAGCGCCGTGTGACATCCTTAGATTAGAATAATCTATATATTATTATTATTATTATTATTAATACCATATTATAATATGGTATACAGCAGGATTGTACATGCTATCATATGGAGTTGTATGGGTTACATGCAAGTGTATAAGTAGGTAGGCCTATATAGAAAGATTGATGCAGATATATTCTGACAAATATGTGTGTGTATACAGTGCCGTCTGGAAGAAATGCGAGGCCCTGTGCGAGATTTAAACGAGAGCCCCCCCCCCTAAAGGCAAATAAATATATAATTAATATAATTTTTTATTTTTATTTTTATTTTATGCCTGCCGAGCATTGTACCCATCTAATGCCCCTCTCTGCCAGCGCTATAAGTCTATGGAGTGGCTCACCTTCTTTGCAGGGCTATAACTTTTTAAATTGTATTGCTATATTGACATTACTATGGCCCATTCAACATCGATTATCTATCGTTCAGGATGTGGGAATGTTATACTTTTTCATTCATACATTCATACAAAAATTTATGTTTTTATCGTTTTCTGCAGTAATTCCTAGAACGTGAGTTATAGGCCTAAACGCATATATAGATTATCGATTGCCGTTTCCCCCCTATACACGCTATATTAAAAAATTAAACTGTATATGATCGGTATACGTTATGCCTCATCATGCGTGGAGGAAAGGGGGGGGGGTCGTTTATAATTCCGTGATCGTCAGTAAATGCTTTATGTAGTATGGGTGATATATTGATCAGATGGTTTGCAGTGAAATGAATAAACAATTGGGCTGAAAATAACCTTAGTGTCCTCTTACCGTGCGTCAAAGAGACTGGCGGTGAAAGATCCCAAGTATAGGACATCGATCGCCTAGGTCCATTTCCGGTTTGTATGTCGCAATAAACGCCGAAATCATATAGATTATTAAGTTTAGAAAGCGATCCATTATGTACATTGTGTCTGTCGGGAGCCTTGCAACGATATCTGACGGCCAGATGAATTTAATCGACGCACAGCCCCCATATCCTGTTTGCCAGTGTAACTCACCCAACCATCCACCAGGCGGCGGTATTGATCCGTCGTTGCCTTCACCTTTAGGGTCCAGCTGAAGCGTCGCAGGTGTATATATGAATTATGAATGCCATGGCAAAAAAATTTAATATTGATCTCAATAGCGCTGTACAGCGAGGTCTGGCGGTCAAAGCATGGCGGGCAATAACGCTTTAAAGCGTGTTAATATTTTTTTTTTCTTTTTTTGCATACAGTCAACGTATTCTTAAATAATAGCACTGCCCGGGGCTGGGCATACAGTCAACATATTCTTAAATAATAGCGCTGCCCGAGGCTGGGCATATGATACAGTCAATGTATTCTTAAATAATAGCGCTGCCCGAGGCTTAGTGGCAATGCACCTGTACAGTCGTACACCTGGCAGTAACAGGGAAAATGCATGAAACACTCCTGGAACCTGATAAACAAGCTTAAAGCCAGGTTAATTTTTCAAGCACGAGATGCAGATTTGCAGTTTTGCCTTATTTGAATCGAACTCTATAAGCTTAGTACACACGTCACAAACTGCACGAGTAAAGTGTGAGCAGACCCTGTTGCATGATGCAACACACCGAGTGAGAGAGAGAGAGAGAGAGACAGAGAGAGACCGAGAGAGCGCGCGAGAGAGAGAGAGCGCGAGAGAGTGCGCGCAAGAGCGAGAGAGAGAGCAAGAGAGAGAGAGCGAGAGAGAGAGAGCAAGAGAGAGAGAGAGAGAAAGAGAGAGAAAGAGAGAAAGAGAGAGAGAGAGACAGAGAGAGAGAGAGAGAGAGAGAGAGAGAGAGAGAGAGAGAGAGAGAGAGAGAGAGAGAGAGATCCACGGCGGGAACAGAATAGATTGCATTAAAAACTCACCAAACGTCCAAGAGGAAGGAGACAACCGTGGAGATGACAAAGTTCACCAGTCCATATTGTCCCCCCCGTTGGGATGAACTTGGGAGTCTGTTCCTAGTTTATCTGCCACACGTTAGCACTCGATAACGTAGCTAACGCTAGTTAGCTGTCCCTGCCTTTAGCTAAGCCGACATGGCTAGCCTGACTGAACGTTCTAACACGCAACAACTTTCATCTTCAGTCCATCTGCCGAACGTCCTCTTCGTCTTGGCATAACCTAATCACTATACTTGGTATTGATAAGCTTACGGCACGCGCCGTTATTTCTTCTGCTCCGATGCTGCACATTTGGTTTTCAAAAGTAGGATGCTCTTGGCCAAGACATCCACTCGCTCCCGTGGATAGCGCCAAATAGACCCTGTACCTGTACCCCCTCCCCTCATGGATAATACCGGTCTTCTTCACATCTCTCTACCGACTACCAGACCGATGCCAACCAGCTCCCCCTAGTGTTACTTCTCCCACGATGCTTTGCAAAAAAGTAAACGGGTCATTGAATGAAACCAATAGTATATCTGCAGAGCTGCAGAGCCCGGAACACTATTCTACAAACGTGTCTAATGTGAAATATATAAGCATGTAAGCAAAACTAGATTTTAGGTCTGTGATGGAAAGTGATTGTTAACATTCTATTTATTTATATTTTTATAAAAAAAAATTTAAAGAATTAAAAATAAAGTATTTTTTTCTTTCTTTTTTCTCACGAGGCCCCCCTCCCCGCGAGGCCCTGTGCGACCGCACTGCTCGCACGCCCCTTGAGACGGCCCTGTGTGTAAATATATATTGTAATGAACCGTGTGTAAAACGGGCTCTCCACAGTCCAAAAAACCCACAATAACTTGTCATTACCACACACACAGTCTCTTTTGTTTACTTTATTTAACCACAAATAATAGCCAAACAAATACATGCACCAGCAGACTGCGCATCCAAATGTCCCAGTCACCACAAACGTACGACAGGCAATTAGAATGGTCAGACAGTCCGGGGGTCAATAACACAAAGGGGGTTTGTTGCCAGAAAAGGGATTATTCAATACTCAGGTTTTGTCGTCCTGTCCAGGGTACATTTTGGTACAGAGTTCAGGGAGATGACAGCTGAGGGAAAGAAGCTGTTCCTGAGTCTGATTGACTTGGTGCAGAGGTTCCTGTAGCGCCTCCCGGAGGGGAGGAGGGCAAACAGACCATGATTTGGGATGAGAGGTGTCCTTGACAGATATTATCATTCATATAAAACGTCTTCCACTTTAGTATGTGATGTTACCACATACTTTTACAAAACATTCCAATTATAGTGATCATTGATTGCCTCTTTCCAACTACTAGGGATGTCCCGATCTGACAGATATTTCATATTTGAATTGATCGGATTTGATCGGTATCGGGTATATTAAGCCTAAATGAATTAAGATCATTTTTTGGATCTTTGGAAGGTTCACAGCTGCCCCATGCTGCTCCACACATGACTATAGAGTGGCCATGCCACAACTCGCTTCGTCCATTTAATAAAAAAGATTTCCCTAAAAATTCCCTGATTCCACCTCAAGCTCCTTCCTCTCTTTAAAACATGTTGTCAGCAGAATTCTGCTGCTAGGGTTCTCACCCGCACCAAGTCCTGGCACCACATCACCCCCACCCTCATCCACCTCCACTGGCTTCCAGTCAAGTCCTGCATCAATTTTAAGATCCTCCTCATCATCCATTCACTCCCTTGCCCCCCGGTACCTAGCTGACCTCCTCCATCCCTACATCCCACCCCGGAGGCTGCGGTCCTCTGACTCCGGTCTCCTCTCCATCCCCACCACCAACCTACACACTGTTGGTCCCAGAGCCTTCTCTGTTTCCGCACCCACCCTCTAGAACTCCCTCCCTCCAGACATCCACAAGGCTACATCCCTGGACTCCTTCAAATCTCAACTCAAATCTCACCTCACCAAATTTGTTAATGACTCTGCCTGATTGCCCTCTTTTTTTCTTTTCTTTTTAAATTGTTTTACTTATTTAGTTCCTCTGATCACCTTCCCCCTTAGTTTGCCCTTAGTTGTCCCCCCACCGTAAAGCGCCTTGGGTCTCATGAAAGGCGCTATATAAATCCAAGAAATTGTTATTATTATTAGTTTGGATGTAGTTGAATTATTTTTTCAAATAGTATTAGTTTGACAAACTACATTTTTATATGTTAACTTCTTTTCAATATGTAGTAGTTTAGTAAAGTTTACAGAGTTTCCCCAACACTGCTGCGTGACACTTTTTAGTGCCAATCTTTCCCACTGAAACAAGTGGGACTGTGTGCTGTGTGGAAGATTCATTGCCCCTGGATGCCGCCCCTGATTTATGGATAAGGGGAAAAAATACGGTCCACAAGAAGATCCTGATACTTATATCCCCCAAGCTAAATTGTTTTTTGAAATATAATCAATTCTAAGGGCGAGCTGCCCCGGTATCCTAAGATCAGTTTCTTAATTTTCTTCTTTCCTCCTTTCATTCCAAACTGCGTTGACCGTTGTCATCAAAAGACACACAATAGTCGGGGAGGTGATGTCTCTGTCTGTTTCCTCACGTATCCTCTCTTCCTCTCTTCCCTTTGTCTGTCTCACCTAATTTGATCGCACTTGATATAGCCGTTACCGATCAATTAAGATACCAGCTCTCATTCCGATCTGATTGGGACTTCCCTAATACGGTGTTTATATGTATCTTCATATCCCTGTGTATGTGTCCTAAAGCCAAGGATGGTATCCACAGCAACAAGCACCAAGAAGTCCCCCAGTGGTAGACGCTAGCATGCATCCACAGAAGAAAGTTGCTCATTATTTCATAGATCTATGGTCGGACCCTGAGGCAGTCAGCCTTCACAACCTGGCCAGAGCCAGCTCGGACTGTTTCATCATCATGGTTAGCTTGTGGACCAGTTGCTTGTTGTGTGCATGTTTTAAAGGTTGCTCAGCAACCGGAGAGTTTACAGGGAGTAGTTAGGGTTAGGGATAGGGTTATGTGAGTGGTTGGGGTTATGGGTTAAGGTTAAGGTTATGAGAGTGATGGAGGTCAGGGATAGGGTTATGGAGTGATAAAGGTTAGGGATAGGGTTATGAGAGTGGTTAAGGTTAGGGATAGCGTTATGGGAGGGGTTATGGGAGTGCTTAAGGTTAGGGATAGGGTTATGAGAGTGGTTAGGGGTATGGGAGTGGTTAAGGTTAGGGATAGCATTATGGGAGTGGTTATGGGAGTGGTTAATGTTAGGGATAAGAGGTTATGGAGTGGTTGGGGTTATGGGAGTGGTTAAGGTTAGGATAGCATTATGGGAGTGGTTACTGGGAGTGTTAATGTTAGGGATAGGGTTATGGGAGTGGTTGGGGTTATGGGAGTGGTTAAGGTTAGGGATAGGGTTATGGAGTGGTAGGGTTATGGAGTGGTTAATGTTTAGGGATAGGGTTATGGGAGTGGTTGGGGTTATGGGAGTGGTTAAGGTTAGGGATAGGGTTATGGGAGTGGTTAGGTTTATGTGAGTGGTTAATGTTAGGGATAGGGTTATGGGAGTGGTTGGGGTTATGGGAGGGTTAAGGTTAGGATAGGGTCATGGCGTGTGGCTTAGGGTTCTGACCTTTCAATCTATTGATTGCAGGCCCCATGGTGCATTCAGTTTCTCCCTCGCAGGACACATACTGTTACCAATACATTGTGTACATAGTTTACCCTTAGATGGACCAGTACAGGCGGCAGTCTCTTGTCGAGTGGCTAAATGACACTAAGAGGACGGTTCTTAGTGGTCTGATGGTTGGGATATGGTTAGGATGGCTTAGAGTAGACGGACAGAGTACAGCAACTTGCAATGGGCCTGGTCTACAAGATACACTACACCACACAGGTACCCATGTAGGCTACATGTCAAAATACTTCCCAAAGGTCAGTGAATACCACGCCCAAACACCAGAGGGAGTTCCACAAATCATGGGCAACCCAGATTCGGCACAAACAAGGGACTAAACACATTTCGCAATTATGCCACAACAATGTGGAACGCCCTACCCACAGCCCGTAAAAAGATGTGAATCCCTACCCACATTCAAAACCCGCTCTTAAAGAGCACCTTCGGGAGACTGCAATTTGAAACTGGCCACCGTAAAGGTCCAACCCCCCCCCAAATAGACAGTCTCCTCCCCACCGTATATATTTTCTCCCCACCGTATGTAAATTTTTTCTCCCACCCCCCACCCCCCTCCTAATGTACAGATGATTGCATATCGTATATGTCACAAATGTAACAGTGCTATATACCTGTATGGCATGTATGTCCCTATGCCATAAATGTCATGATGTCATGTATGTATCATGTCACTATGAATTGAAAATGGGGGACCCTGATGTAAACAAGACAAACGTCCTTTCTCTGGTCTGCATCCCTTGAACAATTGTGTGTATTGAGCCATACTGTATTGTACCCATTCTGCTAATCTGTTAAATAAAGTTTTCATTCATTCATTCATTAAATTCAGTCTGTTGTGTTGCCGGGGCACTAGGACAGACTCCATGATAAGATCAGTGCTTCGCTCGGGAATCGTTGTGTCAGTAAGTGTGTCGGTTGTTATCGCGTGGCGAGGGGAGCGTCGGAGAGGTCGGGGCAGTTCAACCGAGGGAAGCTAGATTGGGATCAGGTACATTGAGTAGGCGGGAAAAACCTGGAATATGATTTAGTGAGCTTTGCTGTTGCCCGACCTCTCACTCAACAATTCAGTTAATGTTTGTGTCACATGCAACGTGCAGTCATGCTGACTTTATGGAGCGATAGAATAATGTGAATGAAGGAAGGATATTTGATTTTTCATGTCATACCATCTAAATGGCTCCACTACTTGACACACAATTACAACAACATACAAGTCTTCTTGGTCACTTAATATAATAAGTTGAGGTTCTCACATCATAATTAGATTGTTATTTTCCTTTTTCATTGAACACGCATCGCCATTAAGTGTAGAACAACTGGCTTACTTACCCATTAGCTGCCAGAATAGTAGCGTAAACCGCTTTGGATGAAAGCGTCAGCTAAATGACAAAATGTAAATCTGGCAAAGCTCCAGTGCGACCACCTTGGGAGTTATTGCCCGGACCTGGTGGCCTACTTTTTGTTTGCCCCCCCCTCCCTCTGTGCCACGGTGCAACATAATGGAGCTGTCTTGAAACCTCAAACGTGGGTGTAAGACCTCGTCAGGATTAAACAATAGCTCTTAAGGAACAAGAGACTCCTGGGACTCTGGGAGGGTATATCACAGACCACGGATTAAGCCAAGTCCTAATACTGATTAATGGAAAAGGCAAATGAGTAGAGGACTTTGGTTTAAACCTTTTCCATTAAAACATCTTTCCCTGAGTTCTTTTTTCAGTCGGCCATTAGGGTTTTATTTTGTATTTATTTATTTACCATCAGATAATACTGTAGTGACCCTGGGATTTGGGTCGGTTGGTCAGTTGAGCTGTCACTCAGCACTCCGCTCCCATCCCGGCCGCTGACGGCGTCCCTATTGGACGTGCCAGCCGCGGGTTGACAGAGTCGAGAGTGCACAGGCTGACCTGGGAGGTGGGGCACCCAGCGTGCACTCTCTTGGGCATGGAAATGGTAGCAATGAGTCAATGAGACTGTGAATAAAGACTTGAGCTGAGAACTACCAACCTGCCTCGAGAGTCGTCTATAACGTTGAAACCTCGAACGTTACAATACTCATCATGTAGATATTTTAATTCGGATTTTCATTCATATGTCACAGGTCAGTCCAGGGACCTGCATATACCTTATTGTTGCACTTCTCTTCTCTGCAGTTCTCACTCAGTGAGGTATAGAGGGTCAATCTTTGGAATGCCGCTGATCCTATGCTGAAAAGATCTCCATCTCTGCTTATATTAAAACAAAATGCTCATATTCAAAAAGTAGTAGATAGATAAATAGGTATATGTATGTATTCATTTGGTTATGTGGATTTGTAGGTAGGTGGTTATGTATTATTATTAGGGATCGATATTGTCTTTTTTACCGATACCGATATACCAATATTGTCCTACTC
>NW_028169586.1:0-35122 GCF_963971535.1 Notolepis coatsorum | reverse complement strand
CTGCTCAGTGATGCAGTGTTTCTGTACTGTGGGAGCTGCTCCTGCACAGTGATGCAGTGTGTCTGTACTGTGGGAGCTGCACAGTGATGCAGTGTTTCTGTACTGTGGGAGCTGCTCAGTGATGCAGTGTTTCTGTACTGTGGGAGCTGCTCAGTGATGCAGTGTTTCTGTACTGTGGGAGCTGCTCAGTGATGCAGTGTTTCTGTACTGTGGGAGCTGCTCAGTGATGCAGTGTTTCTGTACTGTGGGAGCTGCTCAGTGATGCAGTGTGTCTGTACTGTGGGAGCTGCTCAGTGATGCAGTGTGTCTGTACTGTGGGAGCTGCTCAGTGATGCAGTGTTTCTGTACTGTGGGAGCTGCTCAGTGATGCAGTGTTTCTGTACTGTGGGAGCTGCTCAGTGATGCAGTGTTTCTGTACTGTGGGAGCTGCTCAGTGATGCAGTGTTTCTGTACTGTGGGAGCTGCTCAGTGATGCAGTGTTTCTGTACTGTGGGAGCTGCTCAGTGATGCAGTGTTTCTGTACTGTGGGAGCTGCTCAGTGATGCAGTGTTTCTGTACTGTGGGAGCTGCTCAGTGATGCAGTGTTTCTGTACTGTGGGAGCTGCTCCTGCACAGTGATGCAGTGTTTCTGTACTGTGGGAGCTGCTCAGTGATGCAGTGTTTCTGTACTGTGGAGCTGCTCAGTGATGCAGTGTTTCTGTACTGTGGGAGCTGCTCCTGCACAGTGATGCAGTGTTTCTGTACTGTGGGAGCTGCTCAGTGATGCAGTGTTTCTGTACTGTGGGAGCTGCTCAGTGATGCAGTGTTTCTGTACTGTGGGAGCTGCTCAGTGATGCAGTGTTTCTGTACTGTGGGAGCTGCTCAGTGATGCAGTGTTTCTGTACTGTGGGAGCTGCTCAGTGATGCAGTGTTTCTGTACTGTGGGAGCTGCTCAGTGATGCAGTGTTTCTGTACTGTGGGAGCTGCTCAGTGATGCAGTGTTTCTGTACTGTGGGAGCTGCTCAGTGATGCAGTGTTTCTGTACTGTGGGAGCTGCTCCTGCTCAGTGATGCAGTGTGTCTGTACTGTGGGAGCTGCTCAGTGATGCAGTGTTTCTGTACTGTGGGAGCTGCTCCTGCTCAGTGATGCAGTGTTTCTGTACTGTGGGAGCTGCTCAGTGATGCAGTGTTTCTGTACTGTGGGAGCTGCTCAGTGATGCAGTGTTTCTGTACTGTGGGAGCTGCTCAGTGATGCAGTGTTTCTGTACTGTGGGAGCTGCTCCTGCACAGTGATGCAGTGTTTCTGTACTGTGGGAGCTGCTCAGTGATGCAGTGTTTCTGTACTGTGGAAGCTGCTCAGTGATGCAGTGTTTCTGTACTGTGGGAGCTGCTCCTGCTCAGTGATGCAGTGTTTCTATACTGTGGGAGCTGCTCCTGCTCAGTGATGCAGTGTTTCTGTACTGTGGGAGCTGCTCAGTGATGCAGTGTTTCTGTACTGTGGGAGCTGCTCAGTGATGCAGTGTTTCTGTACTGTGGGAGCTGCTCCTGCTCAGTGATGCAGTGTTTCTGTACTGTGGGAGCTGCTCAGTGATGCAGTGTGTCTGTACTGTGGGAGCTGCTCAGTGATGCAGTGTGTCTGTACTGTGGGAGCTGCTCAGTGATGCAGTGTTTCTGTACTGTGGGAGCTGCTCAGTGATGCAGTGTTTCTGTACTGTGGGAGCTGCTCAGTGATGCAGTGTTTCTGTACTGTGGGAGCTGCTCAGTGATGCAGTGTTTCTGTACTGTGGGAGCTGCTCAGTGATGCAGTGTTTCTGTACTGTGGGAGCTGCTCAGTGATGCAGTGTTTCTGTACTGTGGGAGCTGCTCAGTGATGCAGTGTTTCTGTACTGTGGGAGCTGCTCAGTGATGCAGTGTTTCTGTACTGTGGGAGCTGCTCAGTGATGCAGTGTTTCTGTACTGTGGGAGCTGCTCCTGCTCAGTGATGCAGTGTTTCTGTACTGTGGGAGCTGCTCAGTGATGCAGTGTTTCTGTACTGTGGGAGCTGCTCAGTGATGCAGTGTTTCTGTACTGTGGGAGCTGCTCAGTGATGCAGTATTTCTGTACTGTGGGAGCTGCTCAGTGATGCAGTGTTTCTGTACTGTGGGAGCTGCTCAGTGATGCAGTGTTTCTGTACTGTGGGAGCTGCTCAGTGATGCAGTGTTTCTGTACTGTGGGAGCTGCTCCTGCTCAGTGATGCAGTGTTTCTGTACTGTGGGAGCTGCTCAGTGATGCAGTGTTTCTGTACTGTGGGAGCTGCTCCTGCACAGTGATGCAGTGTTTCTGTACTGTGGGAGCTGCTCCTGCTCAGTGATGCAGTGTTTCTGTACTGTGGGAGCTGCTCCTGCACAGTGATGCAGTGTTTCTGTACTGTGGGAGCTGCTCCTGCACAGTGATGCAGTGTGTCTGTACTGTGGGAGCTGCTCAGTGATGCAGTGTTTCTGTACTGTGGGAGCTGCTCAGTGATGCAGTGTGTCTGTACTGTGGGAGCTGCTCACTGATGCAGTGTGTCTGTACTGTGGGAGCTGCTCAGTGATGCAGTGTTTCTGTACTGTGGGAGCTGCTCCTGCTCAGTGATGCAGTGTTTCTGTACTGTGGGAGCTGCTCAGTGATGCAGTGTTTCTGTACTGTGGGAGCTGCTCCTGCTCAGTGATGCAGTGTTTCTGTACTGTGGGAGCTGCACAGTGATGCAGTGTGTCTGTACTGTGGGAGCTGCTCAGTGATGCAGTGTTTCTGTACTGTGGGAGCTGCTCAGTGATGCAGTGTTTCTGTACTGTGGGAGCTGCTCCTGCACAGTGATGCAGTGTTTCTGTACTGTGGGAGCTGCTCAGTGATGCAGTGTGTCTGTACTGTGGGAGCTGCTCAGTGATGCAGTGTTTCTGTACTGTGGGAGCTGCTCAGTGATGCAGTGTTTCTGTACTGTGGGAGCTGCTCAGTGATGCAGTGTTTCTGTACTGTGGGAGCTGCTCAGTGATGCAGTGTGTCTGTACTGTGGGAGCTTCACAGTGATGCAGTGTTTCTGTACTGTGGGAGCTGCTCCTGCACAGCGATGCAGTGTTTCTGTACTGTGGGAGCTGCTCAGTGATGCAGTGTTTCTGTACTGTGGGAGCTGCTCAGTGATGCAGTGTTTCTGTACTGTGGGAGCTGCTCCTGCTCAGTGATGCAGTGTTTCTGTACTGTGGGAGCTGCTCAGTGATGCAGTGTTTCTGTACTGTGGGAGCTGCTCAGTGATGCAGTGTTTCTGTACTGTGGGAGCTGCTCAGTGATGCAGTGTTTCTGTACTGTGGGAGCTGCTCAGTGATGCAGTGTTTCTGTACTGTGGGAGCTGCTCCTGCACAGTGATGCAGTGTGTCTGTACTGTGGGAGCTGCACAGTGATGCAGTGTTTCTGTACTGTGGGAGCTGCTCAGTGATGCAGTGTTTCTGTACTGTGGGAGCTGCTCAGTGATGCAGTGTTTCTGTACTGTGGGAGCTGCTCAGTGATGCAGTGTTTCTGTACTGTGGGAGCTGCTCAGTGATGCAGTGTTTCTGTACTGTGGGAGCTGCACAGTGATGCAGTGTTTCTGTACTGTGGGAGCTGCTCAGTGATGCAGTGTGTCTGTACTGTGGGAGCTGCTCAGTGATGCAGTGTGTCTGTACTGTGGGAGCTGCTCAGTGATGCAGTGTTTCTGTACTGTGGGAGCTGCTCAGTGATGCAGTGTTTCTGTACTGTGGGAGCTGCTCAGTGATGCAGTGTTTCTGTACTGTGGGAGCTGCTCAGTGATGCAGTGTTTCTGTACTGTGGGAGCTGCTCAGTGATGCAGTGTTTCTGTACTGTGGGAGCTGCTCAGTGATGCAGTGTTTCTGTACTGTGGGAGCTGCTCAGTGATGCAGTGTTTCTGTACTGTGGGAGCTGCTCAGTGATGCAGTGTTTCTGTACTGTGGAGCTGCTCCTGCACAGTGATGCAGTGTTTCTGTACTGTGGGAGCTGCTCAGTGATGCAGTGTTTCTGTACTGTGGAAGCTGCTCAGTGATGCAGTGTTTCTGTACTGTGGGAGCTGCTCCTGCACAGTGATGCAGTGTTTCTGTACTGTGGGAGCTGCTCAGTGATGCAGTGTGTCTGTACTGTGGGAGCTGCTCAGTGATGCAGTGTTTCTGTACTGTGGGAGCTGCTCAGTGATGCAGTGTTTCTGTACTGTGGGAGCTGCTCAGTGATGCAGTGTTTCTGTACTGTGGGAGCTGCTCAGTGATGCAGTGTTTCTGTACTGTGGGAGCTGCTTAGTGATGCAGTGTTTCTGTACTGTGGGAGCTGCTCAGTGATGCAGTGTTTCTGTACTGTGGGAGCTGCTCAGTGATGCAGTGTTTCTGTACTGTGGGAGCTGCTCCTGCTCAGTGATGCAGTGTGTCTGTACTGTGGGAGCTGCTCAGTGATGCAGTGTTTCTGTACTGTGGGAGCTGCTCCTGCTCAGTGATGCAGTGTTTCTGTACTGTGGGAGCTGCTCAGTGATGCAGTGTTTCTGTACTGTGGGAGCTGCTCAGTGATGCAGTGTTTCTGTACTGTGGGAGCTGCTCAGTGATGCAGTGTTTCTGTACTGTGGGAGCTGCTCCTGCACAGTGATGCAGTGTTTCTGTACTGTGGGAGCTGCTCAGTGATGCAGTGTTTCTGTACTGTGGAAGCTGCTCAGTGATGCAGTGTTTCTGTACTGTGGGAGCTGCTCCTGCTCAGTGATGCAGTGTTTCTGTACTGTGGGAGCTGCTCCTGCTCAGTGATGCAGTGTTTCTGTACTGTGGGAGCTGCTCAGTGATGCAGTGTTTCTGTACTGTGGGAGCTGCTCAGTGATGCAGTGTTTCTGTACTGTGGGAGCTGCTCCTGCTCAGTGATGCAGTGTTTCTGTACTGTGGGAGCTGCTCAGTGATGCAGTGTGTCTGTACTGTGGGAGCTGCTCAGTGATGCAGTGTGTCTGTACTGTGGGAGCTGCTCCTGCTCAGTGATGCAGTGTTTCTGTACTGTGGGAGCTGCTCAGTGATGCAGTGTGTCTGTACTGTGGGAGCTGCTCAGTGATGCAGTGTGTCTGTACTGTGGGAGCTGCTCAGTGATGCAGTGTTTCTGTACTGTGGGAGCTGCTCAGTGATGCAGTGTGTCTGTACTGTGGGAGCTGCTCAGTGATGCAGTGTTTCTGTACTGTGGGAGCTGCTCAGTGATGCAGTGTTTCTGTACTGTGGGAGCTGCTCAGTGATGCAGTGTTTCTGTACTGTGGGAGCTGCTCAGTGATGCAGTGTTTCTGTACTGTGGGAGCTGCTCAGTGATGCAGTGTTTCTGTACTGTGGGAGCTGCTCAGTGATGCAGTGTTTCTGTACTGTGGGAGCTGCTCAGTGATGCAGTGTTTCTGTACTGTGGGAGCTGCTCCTGCTCAGTGATGCAGTGTTTCTGTACTGTGGGAGCTGCTCAGTGATGCAGTGTTTCTGTACTGTGGGAGCTGCTCCTGCCAGTGATGCAGTGTTTCTGTACTGTGGGAGCTGCTCAGTGATGCAGTGTTTCTGTACTGTGGGAGCTGCTCCTGCACAGTGATGCAGTGTTTCTGTACTGTGGGAGCTGCTCCTGCACAGTGATGCAGTGTTTCTGTACTGTGGGAGCTGCTCAGTGATGCAGTGTGTCTGTACTGTGGGAGCTGCTCAGTGATGCAGTGTTTCTGTACTGTGGGAGCTGCTCAGTGATGCAGTGTTTCTGTACTGTGGGAGCTGCTCAGTGATGCAGTGTTTCTGTACTGTGGGAGCTGCTCAGTGATGCAGTGTTTCTGTACTGTGGGAGCTGCTCTCAGTGATGCAGTGTGTCTGTACTGTGGGAGCTGCTCAGTGATGCAGTGTTTCTGTACTGTGGGAGCTGCTCAGTGATGCAGTGTTTCTGTACTGTGGGAGCTGCTCCTGCTCAGTGATGCAGTGTGTCTGTACTGTGGGAGCTGCTCAGTGATGCAGTGTTTCTGTACTGTGGGAGCTGCTCCTGCTCAGTGATGCAGTGTTTCTGTACTGTGGGAGCTGCTCAGTGATGCAGTGTTTCTGTACTGTGGGAGCTGCTCAGTGATGCAGTGTTTCTGTACTGTGGGAGCTGCTCAGTGATGCAGTGTTTCTGTACTGTGGGAGCTGCTCCTGCACAGTGATGCAGTGTGTCTGTACTGTGGGAGCTGCTCAGTGATGCAGTGTTTCTGTACTGTGGGAGCTGCTCAGTGATGCAGTGTGTCTGTACTGTGGGAGCTGCTCACTGATGCAGTGTGTCTGTACTGTGGGAGCTGCTCAGTGATGCAGTGTTTCTGTACTGTGGGAGCTGCTCCTGCTCAGTGATGCAGTGTTTCTGTACTGTGGGAGCTGCTCAGTGATGCAGTGTTTCTGTACTGTGGGAGCTGCTCCTGCTCAGTGATGCAGTGTTTCTGTACTGTGGGAGCTGCACAGTGATGCAGTGTGTCTGTACTGTGGGAGCTGCTCAGTGATGCAGTGTTTCTGTACTGTGGGAGCTGCTCAGTGATGCAGTGTTTCTGTACTGTGGGAGCTGCTCCTGCACAGTGATGCAGTGTTTCTGTACTGTGGGAGCTGCTCAGTGATGCAGTGTGTCTGTACTGTGGGAGCTGCTCAGTGATGCAGTGTTTCTGTACTGTGGGAGCTGCTCAGTGATGCAGTGTTTCTGTACTGTGGGAGCTGCTCAGTGATGCAGTGTTTCTGTACTGTGGGAGCTGCTCAGTGATGCAGTGTGTCTGTACTGTGGGAGCTTCACAGTGATGCAGTGTTTCTGTACTGTGGGAGCTGCTCCTGCACAGCGATGCAGTGTTTCTGTACTGTGGGAGCTGCTCAGTGATGCAGTGTTTCTGTACTGTGGGAGCTGCTCCTGCTCAGTGATGCAGTGTTTCTGTACTGTGGGAGCTGCTCAGTGATGCAGTGTTTCTGTACTGTGGGAGCTGCTCCTGCTCAGTGATGCAGTGTTTCTGTACTGTGGGAGCTGCTCAGTGATGCAGTGTTTCTGTACTGTGGGAGCTGCTCAGTGATGCAGTGTTTCTGTACTGTGGGAGCTGCTCAGTGATGCAGTGTTTCTGTACTGTGGGAGCTGCTCAGTGATGCAGTGTTTCTGTACTGTGGGAGCTGCTCCTGCACAGTGATGCAGTGTGTCTGTACTGTGGGAGCTGCACAGTGATGCAGTGTTTCTGTACTGTGGGAGCTGCTCAGTGATGCAGTGTTTCTGTACTGTGGGAGCTGCTCAGTGATGCAGTGTTTCTGTACTGTGGGAGCTGCTCAGTGATGCAGTGTTTCTGTACTGTGGGAGCTGCTCAGTGATGCAGTGTTTCTGTACTGTGGGAGCTGCACAGTGATGCAGTGTTTCTGTACTGTGGGAGCTGCTCAGTGATGCAGTGTGTCTGTACTGTGGGAGCTGCTCAGTGATGCAGTGTGTCTGTACTGTGGGAGCTGCTCAGTGATGCAGTGTTTCTGTACTGTGGGAGCTGCTCAGTGATGCAGTGTTTCTGTACTGTGGGAGCTGCTCAGTGATGCAGTGTTTCTGTACTGTGGGAGCTGCTCAGTGATGCAGTGTTTCTGTACTGTGGGAGCTGCTCAGTGATGCAGTGTTTCTGTACTGTGGGAGCTGCTCAGTGATGCAGTGTTTCTGTACTGTGGGAGCTGCTCAGTCATGCAGTGTTTCTGTACTGTGGGAGCTGCTCAGTGATGCAGTGTTTCTGTACTGTGGGAGCTGCTCCTGCACAGTGATGCAGTGTTTCTGTACTGTGGGAGCTGCTCAGTGATGCAGTGTTTCTGTACTGTGGAAGCTGCTCAGTGATGCAGTGTTTCTGTACTGTGGGAGCTGCTCCTGCACAGTGATGCAGTGTTTCTGTACTGTGGGAGCTGCTCAGTGATGCAGTGTGTCTGTACTGTGGGAGCTGCTCAGTGATGCAGTGTTTCTGTACTGTGGGAGCTGCTCAGTGATGCAGTGTTTCTGTACTGTGGGAGCTGCTCAGTGATGCAGTGTTTCTGTACTGTGGGAGCTGCTCAGTGATGCAGTGTTTCTGTACTGTGGGAGCTGCTTAGTGATGCAGTGTTTCTGTACTGTGGGAGCTGCTCAGTGATGCAGTGTTTCTGTACTGTGGGAGCTGCTCAGTGATGCAGTGTTTCTGTACTGTGGGAGCTGCTCCTGCTCAGTGATGCAGTGTGTCTGTACTGTGGGAGCTGCTCAGTGATGCAGTGTTTCTGTACTGTGGGAGCTGCTCCTGCTCAGTGATGCAGTGTTTCTGTACTGTGGGAGCTGCTCAGTGATGCAGTGTTTCTGTACTGTGGGAGCTGCTCAGTGATGCAGTGTTTCTGTACTGTGGGAGCTGCTCCTGCACAGTGATGCAGTGTTTCTGTACTGTGGGAGCTGCTCAGTGATGCAGTGTTTCTGTACTGTGGGAGCTGCTCAGTGATGCAGTGTGTCTGTACTGTGGGAGCTGCTCACTGATGCAGTGTGTCTGTACTGTGGGAGCTGCTCAGTGATGCAGTGTTTCTGTACTGTGGGAGCTGCTCCTGCTCAGTGATGCAGTGTTTCTGTACTGTGGGAGCTGCTCAGTGATGCAGTGTTTCTGTACTGTGGGAGCTGCTCCTGCTCAGTGATGCAGTGTTTCTGTACTGTGGGAGCTGCACAGTGATGCAGTGTGTCTGTACTGTGGGAGCTGCTCAGTGATGCAGTGTTTCTGTACTGTGGGAGCTGCTCAGTGATGCAGTGTTTCTGTACTGTGGGAGCTGCTCCTGCACAGTGATGCAGTGTTTCTGTACTGTGGGAGCTGCTCAGTGATGCAGTGTGTCTGTACTGTGGGAGCTGCTCAGTGATGCAGTGTTTCTGTACTGTGGGAGCTGCTCAGTGATGCAGTGTTTCTGTACTGTGGGAGCTGCTCAGTGATGCAGTGTTTCTGTACTGTGGGAGCTGCTCAGTGATGCAGTGTGTCTGTACTGTGGGAGCTGCTCAGTGATGCAGTGTTTCTGTACTGTGGGAGCTGCTCCTGCACAGTGATGCAGTGTTTCTGTACTGTGGGAGCTGCTCAGTGATGCAGTGTTTCTGTACTGTGGGAGCTGCTCCTGCTCAGTGATGCAGTGTTTCTGTACTGTGGGAGCTGCTCAGTGATGCAGTGTTTCTGTACTGTGGGAGCTGCTCTGCTCAGTGATGCAGTGTTTCTGTACTGTGGGAGCTGCTCAGTGATGCAGTGTTTCTGTACTGTGGGAGCTGCTCAGTGATGCAGTGTTTCTGTACTGTGGGAGCTGCTCAGTGATGCAGTGTTTCTGTACTGTGGGAGCTGCTCAGTGATGCAGTGTTTCTGTACTGTGGGAGCTGCTCTGCCAGTGATGCAGTGTGTCTGTACTGTGGGAGCTGCACAGTGATGCAGTGTTTCTGTACTGTGGGAGCTGCTCAGTGATGCAGTGTTTCTGTACTGTGGGAGCTGCTCAGTGATGCAGTGTTTCTGTACTGTGGGAGCTGCTCAGTGATGCAGTGTTTCTGTACTGTGGGAGCTGCTCAGTGATGCAGTGTTTCTGTACTGTGGGAGCTGCTCAGTGATGCAGTGTTTCTGTACTGTGGGAGCTGCTCAGTGATGCAGTGTGTCTGTACTGTGGGAGCTGCTCAGTGATGCAGTGTTTCTGTACTGTGGGAGCTGCTCAGTGATGCAGTGTTTCTGTACTGTGGGAGCTGCTCAGTGATGCAGTGTTTCTGTACTGTGGGAGCTGCTCAGTGATGCAGTGTTTCTGTACTGTGGGAGCTGCTCAGTGATGCAGTGTTTCTGTACTGTGGGAGCTGCTCAGTGATGCAGTGTTTCTGTACTGTGGGAGCTGCTCAGTGATGCAGTGTTTCTGTACTGTGGGAGCTGCTCAGTCATGCAGTGTTTCTGTACTGTGGGAGCTGCTCAGTGATGCAGTGTTTCTGTACTGTGGGAGCTGCTCCTGCACAGTGATGCAGTGTTTCTGTACTGTGGGAGCTGCTCAGTGATGCAGTGTTTCTGTACTGTGGAGCTGCTCAGTGATGCAGTGTTTCTGTACTGTGGGAGCTGCTCTGCACAGTGATGCAGTGTTTCTGTACTGTGGGAGCTGCTCAGTGATGCAGTGTGTCTGTACTGTGGGAGCTGCTCAGTGATGCAGTGTTTCTGTACTGTGGGAGCTGCTCAGTGATGCAGTGTTTCTGTACTGTGGGAGCTGCTCAGTGATGCAGTGTTTCTGTACTGTGGGAGCTGCTCAGTGATGCAGTGTTTCTGTACTGTGGGAGCTGCTTAGTGATGCAGTGTTTCTGTACTGTGGGAGCTGCTCAGTGATGCAGTGTTTCTGTACTGTGGGAGCTGCTCAGTGATGCAGTGTTTCTGTACTGTGGGAGCTGCTCCTGCTCAGTGATGCAGTGTTTCTGTACTGTGGGAGCTGCTCAGTGATGCAGTGTTTCTGTACTGTGGGAGCTGCTCCTGCTCAGTGATGCAGTGTTTCTGTACTGTGGGAGCTGCTCAGTGATGCAGTGTTTCTGTACTGTGGGAGCTGCTCAGTGATGCAGTGTTTCTGTACTGTGGGAGCTGCTCAGTGATGCAGTGTTTCTGTACTGTGGGAGCTGCCTGCACAGTGATGCAGTGTTTCTGTACTGTGGGAGCTGCTCAGTGATGCAGTGTTTCTGTACTGTGGGAGCTGCTCAGTGATGCAGTGTTTCTGTACTGTGGGAGCTGCTCTGCTCAGTGATGCAGTGTTTCTGTACTGTGGGAGCTGCTCCTGCTCAGTGATGCAGTGTTTCTGTACTGTGGGAGCTGCTCAGTGATGCAGTGTTTCTGTACTGTGGGAGCTGCTCAGTGATGCAGTGTTTCTGTACTGTGGAGCTGCTCCTGCTCAGTGATGCAGTGTTTCTGTACTGTGGGAGCTGCTCAGTGATGCAGTGTTTCTGTACTGTGGGAGCTGCTCAGTGATGCAGTGTGTCTGTACTGTGGGAGCTGCTCAGTGATGCAGTGTTTCTGTACTGTGGGAGCTGCTCAGTGATGCAGTGTTTCTGTACTGTGGGAGCTGCTCAGTGATGCAGTGTTTCTGTACTGTGGGAGCTGCTCAGTGATGCAGTGTTTCTGTACTGTGGGAGCTGCTCAGTGATGCAGTGTTTCTGTACTGTGGGAGCTGCTCAGTGATGCAGTGTTTCTGTACTGTGGGAGCTGCTCAGTGATGCAGTGTTTCTGTACTGTGGGAGCTGCTCTGCTCAGTGATGCAGTGTTTCTGTACTGTGGGAGCTGCTCAGTGATGCAGTGTTTCTGTACTGTGGGAGCTGCTCCTGCACAGTGATGCAGTGTTTCTGTACTGTGGGAGCTGCTCCTGCTCAGTGATGCAGTGTTTCTGTACTGTGGGAGCTGCTCCTGCACAGTGATGCAGTGTTTCTGTACTGTGGGAGCTGCTCCTGCACAGTGATGCAGTGTTTCTGTACTGTGGGAGCTGCTCAGTGATGCAGTGTGTCTGTACTGTGGGAGCTGCTCAGTGATGCAGTGTTTCTGTACTGTGGGAGCTGCTCAGTGATGCAGTGTTTCTGTACTGTGGGAGCTGCTCAGTGATGCAGTGTTTCTGTACTGTGGGAGCTGCTCAGTGATGCAGTGTTTCTGTACTGTGGGAGCTGCTCTCAGTGATGCAGTGTTTCTGTACTGTGGGAGCTGCTCAGTGATGCAGTGTTTCTGTACTGTGGGAGCTGCTCAGTGATGCAGTGTTTCTGTACTGTGGGAGCTGCTCCTGCTCAGTGATGCAGTGTGTCTGTACTGTGGGAGCTGCTCAGTGATGCAGTGTTTCTGTACTGTGGGAGCTGCTCCTGCTCAGTGATGCAGTGTTTCTGTACTGTGGGAGCTGCTCAGTGATGCAGTGTTTCTGTACTGTGGGAGCTGCTCAGTGATGCAGTGTTTCTGTACTGTGGGAGCTGCTCCTGCACAGTGATGCAGTGTTTCTGTACTGTGGGAGCTCTGTGGGAGCTGCTCAGTGATGCAGTGTTTCTGTACTGTGGAAGCTGCTCAGTGATGCAGTGTTTCTGTACTGTGGGAGCTGCTCCTGCTCAGTGATGCAGTGTTTCTATACTGTGGGAGCTGCTCCTGCTCAGTGATGCAGTGTTTCTGTACTGTGGGAGCTGCTCAGTGATGCAGTGTTTCTGTACTGTGGGAGCTGCTCAGTGATGCAGTGTTTCTGTACTGTGGGAGCTGCTCCTGCTCAGTGATGCAGTGTTTCTGTACTGTGGGAGCTGCTCAGTGATGCAGTGTGTCTGTACTGTGGGAGCTGCTCAGTGATGCAGTGTGTCTGTACTGTGGGAGCTGCTCAGTGATGCAGTGTTTCTGTACTGTGGGAGCTGCTCAGTGATGCAGTGTTTCTGTACTGTGGGAGCTGCTCAGTGATGCAGTGTTTCTGTACTGTGGGAGCTGCTCAGTGATGCAGTGTTTCTGTACTGTGGGAGCTGCTCAGTGATGCAGTGTTTCTGTACTGTGGGAGCTGCTCAGTGATGCAGTGTTTCTGTACTGTGGGAGCTGCTCAGTGATGCAGTGTTTCTGTACTGTGGGAGCTGCTCAGTGATGCAGTGTTTCTGTACTGTGGGAGCTGCTCAGTGATGCAGTGTTTCTGTACTGTGGGAGCTGCTCCTGCTCAGTGATGCAGTGTTTCTGTACTGTGGGAGCTGCTCAGTGATGCAGTGTTTCTGTACTGTGGGAGCTGCTCCTGCTCAGTGATGCAGTGTTTCTGTACTGTGGGAGCTGCTCAGTGATGCAGTGTTTCTGTACTGTGGGAGCTGCTCAGTGATGCAGTGTTTCTGTACTGTGGGAGCTGCTCAGTGATGCAGTGTTTCTGTACTGTGGGAGCTGCTCAGTGATGCAGTGTTTCTGTACTGTGGGAGCTGCTCAGTGATGCAGTGTTTCTGTACTGTGGGAGCTGCTCAGTGATGCAGTGTTTCTGTACTGTGGGAGCTGCTCCTGCTCAGTGATGCAGTGTTTCTGTACTGTGGGAGCTGCTCAGTGATGCAGTGTTTCTGTACTGTGGGAGCTGCTCCTGCACAGTGATGCAGTGTTTCTGTACTGTGGGAGCTGCTCCTGCTCAGTGATGCAGTGTTTCTGTACTGTGGGAGCTGCTCCTGCACAGTGATGCAGTGTTTCTGTACTGTGGGAGCTGCTCCTGCACAGTGATGCAGTGTGTCTGTACTGTGGGAGCTGCTCAGTGATGCAGTGTTTCTGTACTGTGGGAGCTGCTCAGTGATGCAGTGTGTCTGTACTGTGGGAGCTGCTCAGTGATGCAGTGTGTCTGTACTGTGGGAGCTGCTCAGTGATGCAGTGTTTCTGTACTGTGGGAGCTGCTCCTGCTCAGTGATGCAGTGTTTCTGTACTGTGGGAGCTGCTCAGTGATGCAGTGTTTCTGTACTGTGGGAGCTGCTCCTGCTCAGTGATGCAGTGTTTCTGTACTGTGGGAGCTGCACAGTGATGCAGTGTGTCTGTACTGTGGGAGCTGCTCAGTGATGCAGTGTTTCTGTACTGTGGGAGCTGCTCAGTGATGCAGTGTTTCTGTACTGTGGGAGCTGCTCAGTGATGCAGTGTTTCTGTACTGTGGGAGCTGCTCCTGCACAGTGATGCAGTGTTTCTGTACTGTGGGAGCTGCTCAGTGATGCAGTGTGTCTGTACTGTGGGAGCTGCTCAGTGATGCAGTGTTTCTGTACTGTGGGAGCTGCTCAGTGATGCAGTGTTTCTGTACTGTGGGAGCTGCTCAGTGATGCAGTGTTTCTGTACTGTGGGAGCTGCTCAGTGATGCAGTGTGTCTGTACTGTGGGAGCTTCACAGTGATGCAGTGTTTCTGTACTGTGGGAGCTGCTCCTGCACAGCGATGCAGTGTTTCTGTACTGTGGGAGCTGCTCAGTGATGCAGTGTTTCTGTACTGTGGGAGCTGCTCCTGCTCAGTGATGCAGTGTTTCTGTACTGTGGGAGCTGCTCAGTGATGCAGTGTTTCTGTACTGTGGGAGCTGCTCCTGCTCAGTGATGCAGTGTTTCTGTACTGTGGGAGCTGCTCAGTGATGCAGTGTTTCTGTACTGTGGGAGCTGCTCAGTGATGCAGTGTTTCTGTACTGTGGGAGCTGCTCAGTGATGCAGTGTTTCTGTACTGTGGGAGCTGCTCCTGCTCAGTGATGCAGTGTGTCTGTACTGTGGGAGCTGCTCAGTGATGCAGTGTTTCTGTACTGTGGGAGCTGCTCCTGCTCAGTGATGCAGTGTTTCTGTACTGTGGGAGCTGCTCAGTGATGCAGTGTTTCTGTACTGTGGGAGTGCTCAGTGATGCAGTGTTTCTGTACTGTGGGAGCTGCTCAGTGATGCAGTGTTTCTGTACTGTGGGAGCTGCTCCTGCACAGTGATGCAGTGTTTCTGTACTGTGGGAGCTGCTCAGTGATGCAGTGTTTCTGTACTGTGGGAAGCTGCTCAGTGATGCAGTGTTTCTGTACTGTGGGAGCTGCTCCTGCTCAGTGATGCAGTGTTTCTATACTGTGGGAGCTGCTCCTGCTCAGTGATGCAGTGTTTCTGTACTGTGGGAGCTGCTCAGTGATGCAGTGTTTCTGTACTGTGGGAGCTGCTCAGTGATGCAGTGTTTCTGTACTGTGGGAGCTGCTCCTGCTCAGTGATGCAGTGTTTCTGTACTGTGGGAGCTGCTCAGTGATGCAGTGTTTCTGTACTGTGGGAGCTGCTCCTGCTCAGTGATGCAGTGTTTCTGTACTGTGGGAGCTGCTCAGTGATGCAGTGTGTCTGTACTGTGGGAGCTGCTCAGTGATGCAGTGTGTCTGTACTGTGGGAGCTGCTCAGTGATGCAGTGTTTCTGTACTGTGGGAGCTGCTCAGTGATGCAGTGTTTCTGTACTGTGGGAGCTGCTCAGTGATGCAGTGTTTCTGTACTGTGGGAGCTGCTCAGTGATGCAGTGTTTCTGTACTGTGGGAGCTGCTCAGTGATGCAGTGTTTCTGTACTGTGGGAGCTGCTCAGTGATGCAGTGTTTCTGTACTGTGGGAGCTGCTCAGTGATGCAGTGTTTCTGTACTGTGGGAGCTGCTCAGTGATGCAGTGTTTCTGTACTGTGGGAGCTGCTCAGTGATGCAGTGTTTCTGTACTGTGGGAGCTGCTCCTGCTCAGTGATGCAGTGTTTCTGTACTGTGGGAGCTGCTCAGTGATGCAGTGTTTCTGTACTGTGGGAGCTGCTCCTGCTCAGTGATGCAGTGTTTCTGTACTGTGGGAGCTGCTCAGTGATGCAGTGTTTCTGTACTGTGGGAGCTGCTCAGTGATGCAGTGTTTCTGTACTGTGGGAGCTGCTCAGTGATGCAGTATTTCTGTACTGTGGGAGCTGCTCAGTGATGCAGTGTTTCTGTACTGTGGGAGCTGCTCAGTGATGCAGTGTTTCTGTACTGTGGGAGCTGCTCAGTGATGCAGTGTTTCTGTACTGTGGGAGCTGCTCCTGCTCAGTGATGCAGTGTTTCTGTACTGTGGGAGCTGCTCAGTGATGCAGTGTTTCTGTACTGTGGGAGCTGCTCCTGCACAGTGATGCAGTGTTTCTGTACTGTGGGAGCTGCTCCTGCTCAGTGATGCAGTGTTTCTGTACTGTGGGAGCTGCTCCTGCACAGTGATGCAGTGTTTCTGTACTGTGGGAGCTGCTCCTGCACAGTGATGCAGTGTGTCTGTACTGTGGGAGCTGCTCAGTGATGCAGTGTTTCTGTACTGTGGGAGCTGCTCAGTGATGCAGTGTGTCTGTACTGTGGGAGCTGCTCAGTGATGCAGTGTGTCTGTACTGTGGGAGCTGCTCAGTGATGCAGTGTTTCTGTACTGTGGGAGCTGCTCCTGCTCAGTGATGCAGTGTTTCTGTACTGTGGGAGCTGCTCAGTGATGCAGTGTTTCTGTACTGTGGGAGCTGCTCTGCTCAGTGATGCAGTGTTTCTGTACTGTGGGAGCTGCACAGTGATGCAGTGTGTCTGTACTGTGGGAGCTGCTCAGTGATGCAGTGTTTCTGTACTGTGGGAGCTGCTCAGTGATGCAGTGTTTCTGTACTGTGGGAGCTGCTCAGTGATGCAGTGTTTCTGTACTGTGGGAGCTGCTCCTGCACAGTGATGCAGTGTTTCTGTACTGTGGGAGCTGCTCAGTGATGCAGTGTGTCTGTACTGTGGGAGCTGCTCAGTGATGCAGTGTTTCTGTACTGTGGGAGCTGCTCAGTGATGCAGTGTTTCTGTACTGTGGGAGCTGCTCAGTGATGCAGTGTTTCTGTACTGTGGGAGCTGCTCAGTGATGCAGTGTGTCTGTACTGTGGGAGCTTCACAGTGATGCAGTGTTTCTGTACTGTGGGAGCTGCTCCTGCACAGCGATGCAGTGTTTCTGTACTGTGGGAGCTGCTCAGTGATGCAGTGTTTCTGTACTGTGGGAGCTGCTCCTGCTCAGTGATGCAGTGTTTCTGTACTGTGGGAGCTGCTCAGTGATGCAGTGTTTCTGTACTGTGGGAGCTGCTCCTGCTCAGTGATGCAGTGTTTCTGTACTGTGGGAGCTGCTCAGTGATGCAGTGTTTCTGTACTGTGGGAGCTGCTCAGTGATGCAGTGTTTCTGTACTGTGGGAGCTGCTCAGTGATGCAGTGTTTCTGTACTGTGGGAGCTGCTCAGTGATGCAGTGTTTCTGTACTGTGGGAGCTGCTCCTGCACAGTGATGCAGTGTGTCTGTACTGTGGGAGCTGCACAGTGATGCAGTGTTTCTGTACTGTGGGAGCTGCTCAGTGATGCAGTGTTTCTGTACTGTGGGAGCTGCTCAGTGATGCAGTGTTTCTGTACTGTGGGAGCTGCTCAGTGATGCAGTGTTTCTGTACTGTGGGAGCTGCTCAGTGATGCAGTGTTTCTGTACTGTGGGAGCTGCACAGTGATGCAGTGTTTCTGTACTGTGGGAGCTGCTCAGTGATGCAGTGTGTCTGTACTGTGGGAGCTGCTCAGTGATGCAGTGTGTCTGTACTGTGGGAGCTGCTCAGTGATGCAGTGTTTCTGTACTGTGGGAGCTGCTCAGTGATGCAGTGTTTCTGTACTGTGGGAGCTGCTCAGTGATGCAGTGTTTCTGTACTGTGGGAGCTGCTCAGTGATGCAGTGTTTCTGTACTGTGGGAGCTGCTCAGTGATGCAGTGTTTCTGTACTGTGGGAGCTGCTCAGTGATGCAGTGTTTCTGTACTGTGGGAGCTGCTCAGTGATGCAGTGTTTCTGTACTGTGGGAGCTGCTCCTGCACAGTGATGCAGTGTTTCTGTACTGTGGAGCTGCTCAGTGATGCAGTGTTTCTGTACTGTGGAAGCTGCTCAGTGATGCAGTGTTTCTGTACTGTGGGAGCTGCTCCTGCACAGTGATGCAGTGTTTCTGTACTGTGGGAGCTGCTCAGTGATGCAGTGTGTCTGTACTGTGGGAGCTGCTCAGTGATGCAGTGTTTCTGTACTGTGGGAGCTGCTCAGTGATGCAGTGTTTCTGTACTGTGGGAGCTGCTCAGTGATGCAGTGTTTCTGTACTGTGGGAGCTGCTCAGTGATGCAGTGTTTCTGTACTGTGGGAGCTGCTTAGTGATGCAGTGTTTCTGTACTGTGGGAGCTGCTCAGTGATGCAGTGTTTCTGTACTGTGGGAGCTGCTCAGTGATGCAGTGTTTCTGTACTGTGGGAGCTGCTCCTGCTCAGTGATGCAGTGTGTCTGTACTGTGGGAGCTGCTCAGTGATGCAGTGTTTCTGTACTGTGGGAGCTGCTCCTGCTCAGTGATGCAGTGTTTCTGTACTGTGGGAGCTGCTCAGTGATGCAGTGTTTCTGTACTGTGGGAGCTGCTCAGTGATGCAGTGTTTCTGTACTGTGGGAGCTGCTCAGTGATGCAGTGTTTCTGTACTGTGGGAGCTGCTCCTGCACAGTGATGCAGTGTTTCTGTACTGTGGGAGCTGCTCAGTGATGCAGTGTTTCTGTACTGTGGAAGCTGCTCAGTGATGCAGTGTTTCTGTACTGTGGGAGCTGCTCCTGCTCAGTGATGCAGTGTTTCTGTACTGTGGGAGCTGCTCCTGCTCAGTGATGCAGTGTTTCTGTACTGTGGGAGCTGCTCAGTGATGCAGTGTTTCTGTACTGTGGGAGCTGCTCAGTGATGCAGTGTTTCTGTACTGTGGGAGCTGCTCCTGCTCAGTGATGCAGTGTTTCTGTACTGTGGGAGCTGCTCAGTGATGCAGTGTGTCTGTACTGTGGGAGCTGCTCAGTGATGCAGTGTGTCTGTACTGTGGGAGCTGCTCCTGCTCAGTGATGCAGTGTTTCTGTACTGTGGGAGCTGCTCAGTGATGCAGTGTGTCTGTACTGTGGGAGCTGCTCAGTGATGCAGTGTGTCTGTACTGTGGGAGCTGCTCAGTGATGCAGTGTTTCTGTACTGTGGGAGCTGCTCAGTGATGCAGTGTTTCTGTACTGTGGGAGCTGCTCAGTGATGCAGTGTTTCTGTACTGTGGGAGCTGCTCAGTGATGCAGTGTTTCTGTACTGTGGGAGCTGCTCAGTGATGCAGTGTTTCTGTACTGTGGGAGCTGCTCAGTGATGCAGTGTTTCTGTACTGTGGGAGCTGCTCAGTGATGCAGTGTTTCTGTACTGTGGGAGCTGCTCAGTGATGCAGTGTTTCTGTACTGTGGGAGCTGCTCAGTGATGCAGTGTTTCTGTACTGTGGGAGCTGCTCCTGCTCAGTGATGCAGTGTTTCTGTACTGTGGGAGCTGCTCAGTGATGCAGTGTTTCTGTACTGTGGGAGCTGCTCCTGCACAGTGATGCAGTGTTTCTGTACTGTGGGAGCTGCTCCTGCTCAGTGATGCAGTGTTTCTGTACTGTGGGAGCTGCTCCTGCACAGTGATGCAGTGTTTCTGTACTGTGGGAGCTGCTCCTGCACAGTGATGCAGTGTTTCTGTACTGTGGGAGCTGCTCAGTGATGCAGTGTGTCTGTACTGTGGGAGCTGCTCAGTGATGCAGTGTTTCTGTACTGTGGGAGCTGCTCAGTGATGCAGTGTTTCTGTACTGTGGGAGCTGCTCAGTGATGCAGTGTTTCTGTACTGTGGGAGCTGCTCAGTGATGCAGTGTTTCTGTACTGTGGGAGCTGCTCCTGCACAGTGATGCAGTGTGTCTGTACTGTGGGAGCTGCTCAGTGATGCAGTGTTTCTGTACTGTGGGAGCTGCTCAGTGATGCAGTGTTTCTGTACTGTGGGAGCTGCTCCTGCTCAGTGATGCAGTGTGTCTGTACTGTGGGAGCTGCTCAGTGATGCAGTGTTTCTGTACTGTGGGAGCTGCTCCTGCTCAGTGATGCAGTGTTTCTGTACTGTGGGAGCTGCTCAGTGATGCAGTGTTTCTGTACTGTGGGAGCTGCTCAGTGATGCAGTGTTTCTGTACTGTGGGAGCTGCTCAGTGATGCAGTGTTTCTGTACTGTGGGAGCTGCTCCTGCACAGTGATGCAGTGTTTCTGTACTGTGGGAGCTGCTCAGTGATGCAGTGTTTCTGTACTGTGGAAGCTGCTCAGTGATGCAGTGTTTCTGTACTGTGGGAGCTGCTCCTGCTCAGTGATGCAGTGTTTCTATACTGTGGGAGCTGCTCCTGCTCAGTGATGCAGTGTTTCTGTACTGTGGGAGCTGCTCAGTGATGCAGTGTTTCTGTACTGTGGGAGCTGCTCAGTGATGCAGTGTTTCTGTACTGTGGGAGCTGCTCCTGCTCAGTGATGCAGTGTTTCTGTACTGTGGGAGCTGCTCAGTGATGCAGTGTGTCTGTACTGTGGGAGCTGCTCAGTGATGCAGTGTGTCTGTACTGTGGGAGCTGCTCAGTGATGCAGTGTTTCTGTACTGTGGGAGCTGCTCAGTGATGCAGTGTTTCTGTACTGTGGGAGCTGCTCAGTGATGCAGTGTTTCTGTACTGTGGGAGCTGCTCAGTGATGCAGTGTTTCTGTACTGTGGGAGCTGCTCAGTGATGCAGTGTTTCTGTACTGTGGGAGCTGCTCAGTGATGCAGTGTTTCTGTACTGTGGGAGCTGCTCAGTGATGCAGTGTTTCTGTACTGTGGGAGCTGCTCAGTGATGCAGTGTTTCTGTACTGTGGGAGCTGCTCAGTGATGCAGTGTTTCTGTACTGTGGGAGCTGCTCCTGCTCAGTGATGCAGTGTTTCTGTACTGTGGGAGCTGCTCAGTGATGCAGTGTTTCTGTACTGTGGGAGCTGCTCCTGCTCAGTGATGCAGTGTTTCTGTACTGTGGGAGCTGCTCAGTGATGCAGTGTTTCTGTACTGTGGGAGCTGCTCAGTGATGCAGTGTTTCTGTACTGTGGGAGCTGCTCAGTGATGCAGTGTTTCTGTACTGTGGGAGCTGCTCAGTGATGCAGTGTTTCTGTACTGTGGGAGCTGCTCCTGCTCAGTGATGCAGTGTTTCTGTACTGTGGGAGCTGCTCAGTGATGCAGTGTTTCTGTACTGTGGGAGCTGCTCCTGCACAGTGATGCAGTGTTTCTGTACTGTGGGAGCTGCTCCTGCTCAGTGATGCAGTGTTTCTGTACTGTGGGAGCTGCTCCTGCACAGTGATGCAGTGTTTCTGTACTGTGGGAGCTGCTCCTGCACAGTGATGCAGTGTGTCTGTACTGTGGGAGCTGCTCAGTGATGCAGTGTTTCTGTACTGTGGGAGCTGCTCAGTGATGCAGTGTGTCTGTACTGTGGGAGCTGCTCAGTGATGCAGTGTGTCTGTACTGTGGGAGCTGCTCAGTGATGCAGTGTTTCTGTACTGTGGGAGCTGCTCCTGCTCAGTGATGCAGTGTTTCTGTACTGTGGGAGCTGCTCAGTGATGCAGTGTTTCTGTACTGTGGGAGCTGCTCCTGCTCAGTGATGCAGTGTTTCTGTACTGTGGGAGCTGCACAGTGATGCAGTGTGTCTGTACTGTGGGAGCTGCTCAGTGATGCAGTGTTTCTGTACTGTGGGAGCTGCTCAGTGATGCAGTGTTTCTGTACTGTGGGAGCTGCTCAGTGATGCAGTGTTTCTGTACTGTGGGAGCTGCTCCTGCACAGTGATGCAGTGTTTCTGTACTGTGGGAGCTGCTCAGTGATGCAGTGTGTCTGTACTGTGGGAGCTGCTCAGTGATGCAGTGTTTCTGTACTGTGGGAGCTGCTCAGTGATGCAGTGTTTCTGTACTGTGGGAGCTGCTCAGTGATGCAGTGTTTCTGTACTGTGGGAGCTGCTCAGTGATGCAGTGTGTCTGTACTGTGGGAGCTTCACAGTGATGCAGTGTTTCTGTACTGTGGGAGCTGCTCCTGCACAGCGATGCAGTGTTTCTGTACTGTGGGAGCTGCTCAGTGATGCAGTGTTTCTGTACTGTGGGAGCTGCTCCTGCTCAGTGATGCAGTGTTTCTGTACTGTGGGAGCTGCTCAGTGATGCAGTGTTTCTGTACTGTGGGAGCTGCTCCTGCTCAGTGATGCAGTGTTTCTGTACTGTGGGAGCTGCTCAGTGATGCAGTGTTTCTGTACTGTGGGAGCTGCTCAGTGATGCAGTGTTTCTGTACTGTGGGAGCTGCTCAGTGATGCAGTGTGTCTGTACTGTGGGAGCTGCTCAGTGATGCAGTGTTTCTGTACTGTGGGAGCTGCTCAGTGATGCAGTGTTTCTGTACTGTGGGAGCTGCTCAGTGATGCAGTGTTTCTGTACTGTGGGAGCTGCTCAGTGATGCAGTGTTTCTGTACTGTGGGAGCTGCTCAGTGATGCAGTGTTTCTGTACTGTGGGAGCTGCTCAGTGATGCAGTGTTTCTGTACTGTGGGAGCTGCTCAGTGATGCAGTGTTTCTGTACTGTGGGAGCTGCTCAGTGATGCAGTGTTTCTGTACTGTGGGAGCTGCTCAGTGATGCAGTGTTTCTGTACTGTGGGAGCTGCTCAGTGATGCAGTGTGTCTGTACTGTGGGAACTGCTCAGTGATGCAGTGTTTCTGTACTGTGGGAGCTGCTCAGTGATGCAGTGTTTCTGTACTGTGGGAGCTGCTCCTGCACAGTGATGCAGTGTTTCTGTACTGTGGGAGCTGCTCCTGCACAGTGATGCAGTGTGTCTGTACTGTGGGAGCTGCTCCTGCACAGTGATGCAGTGTTTCTGTACTGTGGGAGCTGCTCAGTGATGCAGTGTTTCTGTACTGTGGGAGCTGCTCAGTGATGCAGTGTGTCTGTACTGTGGGAGCTGCTCAGTGATGCAGTGTGTCTGTACTGTGGGAGCTGCTCAGTGATGCAGTGTTTCTGTACTGTGGGAGCTGCTCAGTGATGCAGTGTTTCTGTACTGTGGGAGCTGCTCAGTGATGCAGTGTTTCTGTACTGTGGGAGCTGCACAGTGATGCAGTGTTTCTGTACTGTGGGAGCTGCTCAGTGATGCATTGTTTCTGTACTGTGGGAGCTGCTCAGTGATGCAGTGTGTCTGTACTGTGGGAGCTGCTCAGTGATGCAGTGTTTCTGTACTGTGGGAGCTGCTCAGTGATGCAGTGTTTCTGTACTGTGGGAGCTGCTCCTGCACAGTGATGCAGTGTTTCTGTACTGTGGGAGCTGCTCAGTGATGCAGTGTGTCTGTACTGTGGGAGCTGCTCAGTGATGTAGTGTTTCTGTACTGTGGGAGCTGCTCAGTGATGCAGTGTTTCTGTACTGTGGGAGCTGCTCCTGCACAGTGATGCAGTGTTTCTGTACTGTGGGAGCTGCTCAGTGATGCAGTGTTTCTGTACTGTGGGAGCTGCTCAGTGATGCAGTGTTTCTGTACTGTGGGAGCTGCTCAGTGATGCAGTGTTTCTGTACTGTGGGAGCTGCTCCTGCACAGTGATGCAGTGTTTCTGTACTGTGGGAGCTGCTCCTGCACAGTGATGCAGTGTGTCTGTACTGTGGGAGCTGCTCAGTGATGCAGTGTTTCTGTACTGTGGGAGCTGCTCAGTGATGCAGTGTTTCTGTACTGTGGGAGCTGCTCAGTGATGCAGTGTTTCTGTACTGTGGGAGCTGCTCAGTGATGCAGTGTTTCTGTACTGTGGGAGCTGCTCAGTGATGCAGTGTTTCTGTACTGTGGGAGCTGCTCAGTGATGCAGTGTGTCTGTACTGTGGGAGCTGCACAGTGATGCAGTGTTTCTGTACTGTGGGAGCTGCTCCTGCACAGTGATGCAGTGTTTCTGTACTGTGGGAGCTGCTCAGTGATGCAGTGTTTCTGTACTGTGGGAGCTGCTCCTGCTCAGTGATGCAGTGTTTCTGTACTGTGGGAGCTGCTCAGTGATGCAGTGTTTCTGTACTGTGGGAGCTGCTCCTGCTCAGTGATGCAGTGTTTCTGTACTGTGGGAGCTGCTCAGTGATGCAGTGTTTCTGTACTGTGGGAGCTGCTCAGTGATGCAGTGTTTCTGTACTGTGGGAGCTGCTCAGTGATGCAGTGTTTCTGTACTGTGGGAGCTGCTCAGTGATGCAGTGTTTCTGTACTGTGGGAGCTGCTCAGTGATGCAGTGTTTCTGTACTGTGGGAGCTGCTCAGTGATGCAGTGTTTCTGTACTGTGGGAGCTGCTCAGTGATGCAGTGTTTCTGTACTGTGGGAGCTGCTCAGTGATGCAGTGTGTCTGTACTGTGGGAGCTGCTCAGTGATGCAGTGTTTCTGTACTGTGGGAGCTGCTCAGTGATGCAGTGTTTCTGTACTGTGGGAGCTGCTCAGTGATGCAGTGTTTCTGTACTGTGGGAGCTGCTCAGTGATGCAGTGTTTCTGTACTGTGGGAGCTGCTCCTGCACAGTGATGCAGTGTTTCTGTACTGTGGGAGCTGCTCCTGCACAGTGATGCAGTGTGTCTGTACTGTGGGAGCTGCTCCTGCACAGTGATGCAGTGTTTCTGTACTGTGGGAGCTGCTCAGTGATGCAGTGTTTCTGTACTGTGGGAGCTGCTCAGTGATGCAGTTTGTCTGTACTGTGGGAGCTGCTCAGTGATGCAGTGTGTCTGTACTGTGGGAGCTGCTCAGTGATGCAGTGTTTCTGTACTGTGGGAGCTGCTCAGTGATGCAGTGTTTCTGTACTGTGGGAGCTGCTCAGTGATGCAGTGTTTCTGTACTGTGGGAGCTGCACAGTGATGCAGTGTTTCTGTACTGTGGGAGCTGCTCAGTGATGCATTGTTTCTGTACTGTGGGAGCTGCTCAGTGATGCAGTGTGTCTGTACTGTGGGAGCTGCTCCTGCTCAGTGATGCAGTGTTTCTGTACTGTGGGAGCTGCTCCTGCACAGTGATGCAGTGTTTCTGTACTGTGGGAGCTGCTCCTGCTCAGTGATGCAGTGTTTCTGTACTGTGGGAGCTGCTCAGTGATGCAGTGTTTCTGTACTGTGGGAGCTGCTCAGTGATGCAGTGTTTCTGTACTGTGGGAGCTGCTCAGTGATGCAGTGTTTCTGTACGGTGGGAGCTGCTCCTGCACAGTGATGCAGTGTTTCTGTACTGTGGGAGCTGCTCAGTGATGCAGTGTTTCTGTACTGTGGGAGCTGCTCCTGCTCAGTGATGCAGTGTTTCTGTACTGTGGGAGCTGCTCCTGCACAGTGATGCAGTGTTTCTGTACTGTGGGAGCTGCTCCTGCACAGTGATGCAGTGTGTCTGTACTGTGGGAGCTGCTCAGTGATGCAGTGTTTCTGTACTGTGGGAGCTGCTCAGTGATGCAGTGTTTCTGTACTGTGGGAGCTGCTCAGTGATGCAGTGTTTCTGTACTGTGGGAGCTGCTCCTGCTCAGTGATGCAGTGTTTCTGTACTGTGGGAGCTGCTCCTGCTCAGTGATGCAGTGTTTCTGTACTGTGGGAGCTGCTCAGTGATGCAGTGTTTCTGTACTGTGGGAGCTGCTCAGTGATGCAGTGTTTCTGTACTGTGGGAGCTGCTCAGTGATGCAGTGTTTCTGTACTGTGGGAGCTGCTCAGTGATGCAGTGTTTCTGTACTGTGGGAGCTGCTCAGTGATGCAGTGTGTCTGTACTGTGGGAGCTGCTCCTGCACAGTGATGCAGTGTTTCTGTACTGTGGGATCTGCTCAGTGATGCAGTGTTTCTGTACTGTGGGAGCTGCTCAGTGATGCAGTGTTTCTGTACTGTGGGAGCTGCTCAGTGATGCAGTGTTTCTGTACTGTGGGAGCTGCTCAGTGATGCAGTGTGTCTGTACTGTGGGAGCTGCACAGTGATGCAGTGTTTCTGTACTGTGGGAGCTGCTCAGTGATGCAGTGTTTCTGTGCTGTGGGAGCTGCTCAGTGATGCAGTGTTTCTGTACTGTGGGAGCTGCTCAGTGATGCAGTGTTTCTGTACTGTGGGAGCTGCTCAGTGATGCAGTGTGTCTGTACTGTGGGAGCTGCTCAGTGATGCAGTGTTTCTGTACTGTGGGAGCTGCTCAGTGATGCAGTGTTTCTGTACTGTGGGAGCTGCTCCTGCTCAGTGATGCAGTGTTTCTGTACTGTGGGAGCTGCTCAGTGATGCAGTGTTTCTGTACTGTGGGAGCTGCTCAGTGATGCAGTGTTTCTGTACTGTGGGAGCTGCTCCTGCACAGTGATGCAGTGTTTCTGTACTGTGGGAGCTGCTCAGTGATGCAGTGTTTCTGTACTGTGGGAGCTGCTCAGTGATGCAGTGTTTCTGTACTGTGGGAGCTGCTCAGTGATGCAGTGTTTCTGTACTGTGGGAGCTGCTCAGTGATGCAGTGTTTCTGTACTGTGGGAGCTGCTCAGTGATGCAGTGTTTCTGTACTGTGGGAGCTGCTCAGTGATGCAGTGTTTCTGTACTGTGGGAGCTGCTCAGTGATGCAGTGTGTCTGTACTGTGGGAGCTGCTCCTGCACAGTGCAGCCAGATGCGCTATAAACCGTTTTTTCTTCTCAAACAGTGTGGTTTTGCAGGAGGGACAGTGGAAGTGACCATTGCGCCTGCATTCCAAATTGCACTTAAAGATGGTGTGATCTGGAAAAGATATGTACACCGATCAGCCATAACATTAAAACCACCTGCTTAAACCAGTGTTTATAGAGTGTTTATTTTTAATCATGAAAAAAATTGTTTAAGCAGGTGGTTTTAATGTTATGGCTGATGGTGCATGTCAAACTGCAATGCTTTTGTTTCCACATGTTGGTCCATCATTTACAGGAGTTACCAGTGCAAGAAAACAACATGCAATGAATACAACAGGGAATACCTTTGTGCTGCACTGCTTTCCTTTTGTGTCCGTCCAGATGTGTTAAGACCCTGCTCCTAAACGTTGGCTTAAACACACCAGGCTTGCAGAACGGGCAATGGTATGCTGTGCAGCAGTTGACACATGGTTCCAGCTGAGGAATGATTCCCCTCCTCTGAACTGTAATGTGTTGTCCTAACTAGAGTACATTACAGTACAGTGCGGGAGGGGAGGGGAGGGGATATTTTGGTTAATTAAGAATTGTGATAATTAATCACCAACTAACCATGTAGCAACCAGTAGTAATCACCAATAATCCCTTTAGAAACCACACAGGCTCTGCCACACCTAAACGTAATCTCACAAGTTGCAAAAACACTTCTCAAGAACAGATAATCACCCAGACACAAAAACCATGCTACATATGCATTACTGACATAGAAAATCTAACAGAAAGAAATAAACAGTCACTTTGCACAGGGTGTCCAGTTCATGCGTTTAGCATTTAGATTATTAGTGTCATGGTTCCTGCCAGGCAGCGATTCCTCCCTCTCTCTCCATCTCTCTATATCCAAACACAACCGTGATAATTAGATAATTTAGGATTAGATTTAGACTATAGATTATATATTCCAACTATATTTATTGTAGGGCAAAATAACTGATATACATACCCTCATCTCGCACCTTGTTGCTCATATGTCCAGAGTTAATAATATTGTATATTGTTTCCACTGCCTTTTTATTCTATTTTTACTTCTCCACTGTACTATAATTATGTGACCTGTACCTCTATGTCTTCTACTACCTGTACCTCCCCTCCCCCCTCCCCATGCTGCTGAATTTATCTTATTTTATGAATACAAGGTAATAATAAGGCTTACCTTGTAATATTAACCTGCGTGCCAACTAACTGCATCTGCTTTTGACGTTCAATTACGTCAGACGTACTTGGAGATACTTCCGTACTTTCCACCAATCAGCGCGCGTGTCCCGTCAGCGGCAGAAGTGTCGTGTGGCGGAAGTTGCCCGTGAGCGGATAATCTCCGGGGATGCAGCTGGACCCTATTGCTCTGTAAACCTATGTGTTATATTGCAAACGATAATTGTAAGACCCTGTGATGATAATTTGACATTCCCCACCTGTCATCACTGACTACGGCCATACCTACCTAACCTGAAAATATGACCCATCTGAAAATAAAGGCTATATTACACAAAGTTGTCTCATCATAAAAATAATAATAACTTTATATTTATAATTTATAGCACCTTTCATACAGGATTTTCAGCTCAAAGTGCTTCACACTACTAGGCATACAATTAGCATACAGTTGACAGAATAAAAGCAATGATAAAGTGGACATAAGAATAGGCATACAATAGACAATATAAGTAGTGCAGTGTATAAAGTGCATTGATTGATTGATTGACATTTTTATTAACAGATTGCAGAATGGGTACAATATACAGTACGGCTCAATACATACAATTGTTAAGGGGATGCAGACCAGAGAAAGACTTTCGTCTTGTTTACATCAGGGTCCTCCATTTTCAATTCATAGTGCCATTTATGACATTATGACACAACATAGACATACAGATATATATCATGACATTTACAACATACAGATATACAGTACTCTGGAGCGTAACAGTAAGAAGCATTTTGTATGAAAGTATTCTGTACTTCTGTATGACAACTATTAAAGAACTTGAACTTGAACTTGAACTGTTACATTTATGACATACAAGATATACAAATATACAGTACTGTTTACCAGATATCCTACAGAAATAAGAATAGGCATAAAATAAGTATACAATAGACAGGATAAAAGTAATGCAGTAAAATAGCTCTCATTTACAGTACAATAATTTGATTGATTGATTGAAAACTTTATTAACAGATTGCAGAATGGGTACAGTACAGTACAGCTCAATACATACAATTGTTAAGGGGATGCAGACCAGAGAAAGACTTTCGTCTTGTTTACATCAGGGTCCTCCATTTTCAATTCATCGTACAATAATCATGTCTTTGAATGTTATCCATATTAAAAGGCCAATGTGTGTAGTCATCATGTGTAGTCTCTTGTGGGTCTCAAACTGTTATAACTTATTATTATTATTATTATTATTATTATTATTATTATTATTATTATTATTATTATTATTATTATTATTATTATTATTATTATTATTATTATTATTATTATTATTATTATTATTATTATTATTATTATTATTATTATTATTATTATTATTATTATTATTATTATTATTATTATTATTATTATTATTATTATTATTATTATTATTATTATTATTATTATTATTATTATTATTATTATTATTATTATTATTATTATTATTATTATTATTATTATTATTATTATTATTATTATTATTATTATTATTATTATTATTATTATTATTATTATTATTATTATTATTATTATTATTATTATAATGTTATTATTATCAGCAGGCCAGCACTAGAAGCACATGCTCGAAGTCACGTGATGTATTGTCCTGTCCTACCGTAAGGCATGCTGGGTATGCAGGCCCCACAAGGGCATGTAGTCTCTCAACGCCAGGCAGGCAGTATCAGGGGTGCAGTGCTGGGCATACGCGGTCAAACGACGTTTGGGCTTCGTCACCTAGTCTGTGTGTGTGTGTGTGTGTGTGTGTGTGTGTGTGTGTGTGTGTGTGTGTGTGTGTGTGTGTGTGTGTGTGTGTGTGTGTGTGTGTGTGTGTGTGTGTGTGTGTGTGGAGTGTTGGGCGTGTGTTATGTGACAAAAGACCGCCCGTCTCGTCCCCAGCTCCGACTCATGAAAGAGGAGAGAGACATGTATGCGGGTCCGCGCGTGCACGTGGCGTTTGGCCTCGGCCCATATTACGACTGCACCACTGGGCAGCATCACATCTCATCATAGCTAATGTGTGAAGTTGACATTACTATTCACATTACGTTATGAGCTATAGTATCTTCGTGTGCTTTTTTCAGTCCACGTTTTCATTGAAGGTGTCATTTAGTCGACACAGCTAACGTTAGCTAACCAAGCTAATAACTATACGACTCCGTTGCTAAGCAGTCGTTAAAGATGAGCCTGCAGTAAGAAATGTTTTGACCTTTTGGATTTTGAGATAGGTGACAAAATACACAGCGTTATGGATGTTACGGAAATTGACAAGCTTTTTGGACTCACTGAACACATGATGAAAACTCTGTGAATATCTTTTTCAAAGAATAACATGTTTACTATCACTTTGTAGGGAAGGCTTTGAGGTACCCAAAAAGCACATTCAGGAAAACCTGGCATTTCCTCTCAAGGAATGAATCACAAAAAAGTGCCGTTATGGATGTTACATTTTTGCGTTATGGATGTTACATGTCTGAAATAGACAAAAAACACTATCAAAAATAGGGCTTTACCCACATGTGTTTGACTTCGGTGGGCCATTTTGAGGGTCAAACCATATATATAGAACACAAATGTTCTAGAACAGGGGTGTCAAACTTATTTTCACAGAGGGCCACATCAGCATTATGGTTGCCCTCAAAGGGCCAAAGACCGTATAAATGTTAATGTAGTGTAAAATAAATGTAGCTACTCATTTACATATTGTTAAACATGTTGTTTCTGTATTTATTACTTATTCAAGTTATACATATTGCATATGCATTTGCATAGATGTAAAAATATATGTTAGCTTATGTTATTGTAACAAATAATTTTAGTTTATCAGAACCCCATATTACTCCATTAATCAATGATCAAACCATTCAAGTAAATAACAAAGAAGAAGATCATCAAATACAAGCTATGACATTAAGTTTGTTCAAAACCTTTTGTCACAGTCAAGAGGGGCAGAACTAACACCTGTGAGCTGCAAAGAACGCGTGGGACAGATGTGCAGATGTTACAAAAACAAATGGCTGGACACAACCTTGCAGAGGCCATACATCCAACTAATGGAAGATAGTTTAATTAACTTTAATTAACAGATTGCAGAATGGGTACAGTACAGCTCAATACACACAATTGTTAAGGGATGCAGACCAGAGAAAGACTTTCGACTTGTTTACATCAGGGTCCCCCATTTTCAATTCGTAATGAAATTGCTATTATGTGTCTGCATGAACACACAACTGTAACTGTACTCAAAAATAACAAAATAAGGGTGTCTCAGTTCACAACTATATTGGTCAAGTTTTGGGTGGGACTTGTTTGCGTCCCTACAGCTTCTTATTCAATTGAGCGAGATGCTCGGTTATGTCACACAGCCAGTTTGCATCTGACCGTTCAGACAATATTTCTTCAACCCTTTGTTACCTATTCCGCCTGGAACTTTTTTGTATTTTGGGCTATAAAATTGTCAAAGAATGTCTGAGGAGTAAGTACTTTTGGCTTTTTTCCTTTGTTACTTCATCAATACCTCAGATGTTCAACATACATGTATGTGTAATAACTAAGGCTGTCAAAGTTAAAGCTTTATTCAACGCATTAACCCACAATTATTTTAACGCTGCTGTTTTTTAACCCAAGATTAATGTTTAATTTTTTTTTTTTTTTTTTTTATAACCAGAGCTCTTGGGGGGCCACATCAAATGACATGGCGGGCCACATTTGGCCCGCGGGCCATGAGTTTGACACCTATGTTCTAGAATGTTCGATTATGACATCATACTGTGACATCACAAATGTTCTAGAATGTTATATTATGACATCATACTGTGACATCACAAAAATCACAAAAAAATTTAAATCTTTTCTTTTTTTTTGTCTTAAATAGTTTCAAATATCAGTCACTTCTGAAAATAAATTACAGAAAGTTTTTGGAAATAGCTCTTTATTTGATTAACATAAAAAAGTGTTTTCTAGGGCGGCTACGTGGTGCAGTGGGCAAGGCGCTCACCACGAATACTGGAGACTGGGCTCGAACAGGTTTGCCTCCCTGTTCGAGCCCAGCGCTCCACATTGCTTTCAGTTTAGCTGGTCGTCCGCACTAATACACATTGGCAGTATTAGGGGGTGGAAACTGATGGGTGGGTTTTCAACCTCACCATGAAAAAGGAAAGTTATAAAAAATCAAGTCCAATTCACTCTGCCTGGACTGGTTCAGAGAAATGGTATCTCCCTCTGTTAGCCATGTGAGGATTGAGGTGTTCACGAATCTGATCAAAACTGACCCAGGACTTGTCCTCTTTGGTTGGACGTGCAGCGGTAAGCCTCCATAAGGGACATGGACATGTGGCGTTTCTGAACCCTCTGCTTGACTCCTTCTCTTATGGTCACTGCATCCTTCATTCCTGGGGCCCGTCTTGAAATGTCATCCCTGGAATAATACTCATTTACTTTCTGTTTGGTTTCATTTGGGTTTCTGTGTTTTTTGGGGTGGTTTCTTGTCACGATACTCTGCAAAACAATAACAAATACACATGTAGGCTGAGCAGACGCGAGGGGGAGATGGCCGACAGCAGCCGATTAGCAGTAGGCTAACGTGGACACTGCTCTGCCTAGATAGACCAACAATGTGTGAAAAAGTTGTGTCTGGAATACGTTGGATTTTAATCAAACAAGGAGTCATAAATACCTCTGATTTAAATCAAACAAATGGGTCATAATCGGACTTAACAACACACATTTTTGATAGTGTTTTTTGTCTATTTCAGACATTTAACATCCATAACGCAAAAATGTAACATCCATAACGGCACTTTGTGATTCATTCCTTGAGAGGAAATGCCAGGTTTTCCTGAATGTGCTCTTTGGGTACCTCAAAGCCTTCCCTACAAAGTGATAGTAAACATGTTATTCTTTGAAAAAGATATTCACAGAGTTTTCATCATGTGTTCAGTGAGTCCGAAAAGCTTGTCAATTTCCGTAACATCCATAATGCTGTGTATTTTGTCACCCATCTCAAAATCCAAAAGGTCAAAACATTTCTTATTGCAGGCTCATCTTTATCTCAATAAGTGTAACTAAAATGTGTAAATTATACTTCAAACAAAGGGGTCATAATCGGACTTAACAACACACATTCGGAATGTAACATCCGTCACTTGCAATGTAACATCCATAACGGTAACATCCATAACACTTGTAAAGAATACAAAAATAAGACCAGAATGACTAATTGTTGCTAATATGTCATCTTTATAAAAGTTAGCTTTGCTTAGGAAGTTTGGTTGACATTGCATTCCAGATGCATGTTTTATGACAACTTTTCCTGGAAAACGTTATGGACATTACATTCACTGTCCCATAAAGGGGCATTATAACAGCATGCTTCACCTGCCAATGGAGACACAAAGTACATAATTGATTCACATATTGATACAACAGCCCTTCATGACCAAAGGTGAGGTTAGAAACATATCTGTTGATCTTTGTTTTTGCCATTCTGGCCATTCATAAAGTCATACAATTAGGTTAATCGAAAAATAAATGTTTACATCATTGTGTCTCCTCCTGTAGTGTGAAAAAACATGCATTCTCATAAATATTACGATCAAATCTATTTTGTACTTGATGATACATTTGAAATTGGTTTGGTTATGATCATATTATTTAAATTTTTTCATGGTGAGGTTGACATTTGCATGGAATTGCCCATATGTCACAAATGTAACCTGTATGTCATGTATGTCCCTATGCCATAAATGTCATGATGTCATGTATGTTGTGTATAATGACGTCATATATGTTATGATGAATTGAAAATGGGGGACCCTGATGTAAACAAGACGAAAGTCTTTCTCTGGTCTGCATCCCCTTAACAATTGTATGTATTGAGCCGTACTGTAGTGTACCCATTCTGCAATCTGTTAATAAAGTATGCATTCATTCATTCATTCAGGTGGAAGAAGGGGAGGCCGGGGAGGTCGGGGGTTCGGTAGAGATGGCAGTAGAGAGAGGTGGGGAGGAGGAGGAGGAGGAGAGGAGGTGGGAGAGGAGGAGGAGGAGGTGGGAGGAGGAGGAGGAGGAGGAGGAGGAGGAGGAGAGGAGGAGGAGGAGGTGGGAGAGGAGGAGGAGGAGGAGGAGGAGGTGGGAGAGGAGGAGGAGGTGGGAGGAGGAGGAGGAGGAGGGGAGGAGGAGGTGGGAGAGGAGGAGGAGGAGGTGGGAGAGGAGGAGGAGGAGGAGGAGGAGGAGGAGGAGGAGGAGGAGGAGAGAGGAGAGGAGGAGGAGGAGGGGGAGAGAGGAGGAGGAGGGGGGAGAGGAGGAGGAGGAGGTGGAGAGGAGGAGGAGGAGGAGGGGAGGAGGAGAGGAGGAGGAGGAGAGGAGGAGGAGGAGGAGGAGGAGGAGGAGGGGAGGGAGGAGGAGGAGGAGGAGGTGGGGAGAGAGGATCCCATAGGAATTCCGACTTTGGTGGTCATGACAGAAGATCGGTATGTCAAGTCACAAGGATGCTATATATCTCCACTGTGTGTGTGTGTGTGTGTGTGTGTGTGTGTGTGTGTGTGTGTGTGTGTGTGTGTGTGTGTGTGTGTGTGTGTGTGGTGTGTGCGTGTGTGTAGCGGGCAGTGGTCCAGATGGATGAGACCAGAGAGCAGAACAGCACCAAGCTACTCAACTCAGTCCAGAATCACCAGCCTGCTCAAGAGAGAGCCGGAGCGTCTACATCTGGTCACTGGTGAGGAGGACCGCTGGTATCACTGTTCTGTTCTTAAAACCACACCAAAACTGTCCAGCAGAAGTACCAGAACGTCAGGTGGGGTGAGCATGGATTTTCGACTGTTACCTCCTCGTGGAGGCATGGCTCTGACTACACAGATTGTTATTTGTGCAGAACTTGTCACCACAGCGCCCTTTTATGTACCTCAAGAGTCGGAGTCAGAGATTTTATTTGCCATGTATGGACGAATCCACATTGGAATACAGGTACAGAGCAAATTAATGAATGAATGAATGAAAACTTTATTAAACAGATTGCAGAATGGGTACAATACAGTACGGCTCAATACACACAATTGTTAAGGGGATGCAGACCAGAGAAAGACGTTTGTCTTGTACATGTCAAAATACATGTCAAAGGTCAGTGAATACCACGAGCACAACACCAGAGGGAGCTCCACAAATCATGTTAAACCCAGATTCGGCTCAAACAAGGGACTAAACACGTTTCGCAATTATGCCACATCAATGTGGAACGCCCTACCCACAGCTGTAAAGGAATGTGGATCACTACCCACTTTCAAAACCACTCTCGAAACTGGCCCCTGTAAATGTCCTAACCCAATAATACACAAGACCCTCTTTTTGGGACCAAGTAAGGTTTCGTCGATTATCCAATGTACAGTTACCCACCCCACCTACCCAATGACCCATTCTGCAATCTGTTAATAACATTTTCAATCAGTCAATCAATAGAGTGGTAGCGTCTGCCCGACGGGAGGGGGGCAAAGAGCCTATGTACTTCCTCAAAATCTGAGCCGGCTGTGTGAGGCAAATTAACCTGGGTGGGAACCCATCATGACCGCTATCGCCCAAGCTGGCCACACTGTCATCCAGGAAACGCTAACTGCTAACGCTAACTGCTAACGTGGAATTTGTATTATAAGTTGGTAGATCTAGTGAGTTTTTATTTTTTGCGACTTAGTTATAACAAGATCGTGTGTGAGCTAAGAAGTGTTGTTTTTATGAACCATTTAGGTGGAAAAAGATCAAATTAAGCGGCTTGGGTGACGTGAGGGGGGAAGGGGGGGCAGGGCGTTCATAGATCCTTGCTTTCTCAATGAGGGCAAAGGTGTAGTGTGTCTGTCTCCTCGTCTGTCTGTCTGTCTGTCTGTCTGTCTGTCTGTCTGTCTGTCTGTCTGTCTGTCTGTCTGTCTGTCTGTCTGTCGTTGCGTACTGTCTGTCTGTCTGTCTGTCTGTCTGTCTGCTGTCTGTCTGTCTGTCTGTCTTGTCTGTCTCCTCGTCTGTCTGTCTGTCTGTCTGTCTGTCTGTCTGTATGTATGTCTGTCTGTCTGTCTGTCTGTCTGTCTTCTGTCTGTCTGTCTCCTCGTCTGTCTGTCTGTCTG
>NW_028169587.1:710000-762784 GCF_963971535.1 Notolepis coatsorum | reverse complement strand
GGGGAGTGACTCAGACAGGTTGTGACCGGGGTGGTAGGGGTCGGAGGGGAGTGTCTCCAATAGGTTGTGACCGGGGTGGTAGGGGTCGGAGGGGAGTGACTCCAACAGGTTGTGACCGGGCCGGGGTGGTAGGGGTCGGCCACAATCTTACCTGCAGGCTTCAGAGTTCTGGAGAGGCGTACAGGTCCTGGAGAGATGGCAGATTGCAGCCGATCACCTTCTCAGCAGAGTGGATGACACGCTGCAGCCTGCCTTGGTCCTTGGCTGTGGCTGCAGCGTACCATACTGTGATGGAGGAGGTGAGGATGGACTCAATGATGAATGAATGAATGAAAACTTTATTTAACAGATTGCAGAATGGGTACAATACAGTACGGCTCAATACACACAATTGTTAAGGGGATGCAGACCAGAGAAAGACTTTGGTCTTGTTTACATCAGGGTCCCCTGTGTAAAAGTTTTGTCTTTGGCAGGTTGCATTTATTTTGTACATCCTCTGCTGTGCTTTCTTGAGGACGGAGCTGATGTTCTTTTTTTGAAATTATCTTTTTATTGATTTTCACCATGGTCCATACAAACAATATCTTGATTTCGCCTTCTGCTGTACAAATTGCATCAATTGTTAATAATTATTACTTAACTTAAAAGTTGCAGTGCAGAAGTATCATTACGTGCGTGAGGACCCATACAGTCAATAACATCCTATACTTATTTTTTTCTAGACAAACAAAAACGATAACAAAAAAATAATAAATAACAAAACGCAACAAGACAAAATTATATGTTATGGTACCTCTCCAATATATCTGCATTTACCATAAAGTAAACAAATAACCAAATAATATGTTGGGGTGCATCTTCCTGATACTCTCCTCCATTTACACAAGTTTCACTTAACAATTATCCCGAATGATCATTTCTATACACCTTAAACAAATGAAGGTCGTAACGGTGTAATGTACATTATCCATCTTTCCCATTTCTTCCTAAACTTATCCTGTTGCAACCTAAGAGAAAAAGTAATTCTTTCCATCTTAAAAATATCATAAATAACATCAATCCAATCATCCACTGTAGGAATTTCTGTTCTTAACCACTTTCTAGTGATGGCTTTCCTGCTGGCCGCACTTAATATCTGAAATATATATCTATCCCCATTTTCTAATGGCCTGGCGCCGAAGTATAGGCTTTCCAATTTAAATGGGATGTCCCCCTGGAATACTTTTTCAAAGATTGTATGGACCTCCCTCCAGAAAGGCATCAGCAAGGGACATGACCAGAATATGTGGTAATGATTTGCCTCTGAGAGGCCACACTGTCTCCAGCAGTTGGAAGATTTGGTATGGTGGCTCCCTTGAGCTGGAGTACTAAAGAACCTAATCAGGGATTTCCAACAAAATTCTCTCCATACTGGTGAACTTGATGTTTTCCATTGTATTTCACATAAATCCTCCCATTCCTCTTCTGTTATATTTAGGTTTCCCTCCCTTTCCCACTTCTGTTTTACATACAATGAATTACCTTTCGTCTGTTGTAATCCCTTATAGAGTCTTGAGATGGTTTTTTGGTTCGAGTTCGAGACATAAGCCCCTCTGAAGACTTTTAATAAAATATTTTCAGAAAGTGTTTGTTTACTTTGCTTCAGTAGTTGCTCAATATGGTGCCGAACCTGAAGATATCTGTAAAAATCTTCATTTTTCAAACCATGCTGCACCTTCAGATCTTGAAAGCTCTTCATTGACCCCTGATGTAAAAAGGTACAATATGCTGTTAGGCCTAGAGTCTCCCACCCTTTAAACCGTACGTCCATTCTTTTGGGTACGAACTCTGGGTCATACGCACACCATCTCAAAACTTTTATGGCTTCTTTTAATGTTTTTGGGGCTGTTACCTTACTCCACAACTTAAGTGGTAAACTAATCCATGGATTTCCCATCTCCCTTAAATCATTCATCAAAGCCTTATCCCCAATTGCAGCTTGAATTGGATACTCTGCTGTTACCGCCATCTCAATCTCCTTCCACCTGGCAAAATATTCTGGATTACACCAACACGTCATTGGTCTTAATTGAGCTGCAATATAATAGTCCTTCAAACATGGAAGTGCAACCCCTCCCCTGCTCTTTGCTAGTTGTAGACTCTTGTATCTAATTCTAGGTCTCCGTCCTTGCCAGATGTACCTTGAAATAAGTTTATCCCATTCCTGAAATTTTTGGTCAGGTAGGTCTAGAGGGAGGGCCTGGAACAGATAGAGTAATCTCGGCAAAATATTCATTTTTACCGATTCAATTCGCGATCCAAAATTCAGAAGAGGAATTGCATCCCATCTCCTTATGTCTTCTTTAATCTTTTGATTCAGGGGGAGGAAGTTAATGGTGAACAAATTTGACAAATCTTTTGGTATATTTACTCCCAAATATCTCATGGATTCTGCTTCCCATTGTAATTTAAATTTCGTCTTTATATTTCTTGAAGGGCTATATTTAAAACTAAGAATTTGCGTTTTCGTTACATTCAATTTATACCCTGAGAATGACCCATATTGTTCTAAAAGCAAAAATAACTGTTTAAGTGAATGTTCTGGGCTTGATAAATACACTAATACATCGTCCGCAAATAAGGAAATTTTTTGTTCTCCCCCCTTCATATCTATCTGATGTTCAGCTGATGTTCAGCTCCCACTTGAGGTCATGGGAAATGATGGTTCCCAGGAAGCAAAAGGACTCCACAGTGTCAACTGGGGGGGAGTCACAGGGTGATGGGGGTGAGTGGGGCTGGGGTCCACTGGGGGGGAGTCACACAGGGTGATGGGGGTGAGTGGGGCTGGGGTCCACTGGGGGGGAGTCACACAGGGTGATGGGGGTGAGTGGGGCTGGGGTCCACTGGGGGGGAGTCACAGGGTGATGGGGGTGTGTGGGGCTGGGGTCCACTGGGGGGGAGTCACACAGGGTGATGAGGGTGAGTGGGGCTGGGGTCCACTGGGGAGTCACAGGGTGATGGGGGTGAGTGGGGCTGGGGTCCACTGGGGGGGAGTCACACAGGGTGATGGGGTTGAGTGGGGCTGGGGTCCACTGGGGAGTCACACAGGGTGATGGGGTTGAGTGGGGCTGGGGTCCACTGGGGGGGAGTCACACAGGGTGATGGGGGTGAGTGGGGCTGGGGTCCACTGGGGAGTCACACAGGGTGATGGGGGTGAGTGGGGCTGGGGTCCACTGGGGGGGAGTCACAGGGTGATGGGGGTGAGTGGGGCTGGGGTCCACTGGGGGGGAGTCACACAGGGTGATGGGGGTGAGTGGGGCTGGGGTCCACTGGGGAGTCACAGGGTGATGGGGGTGAGTGGGGCTGGGGTCCACTGGGGGGGAGTCACACAGGGTGATGGGGTTGAGTGGGGCTGGGGTCCACTGGGGAGTCACACAGGGTGATGGGGTTGAGTGGGGCTGGGGTCCACTGGGGAGTCACACAGGGTGATGGGGGTGAGTGGGGCTGGGGTCCACTGGGGAGTCACACAGGGTGATGGGGGTGAGTGGGGCTGGGGTCCACTGGGGGGGAGTCACACAGGGTGATGGGGGTGAGTGGGGCTGGGGTCCACTGGGGAGTCACACAGGGTGATGGGGGTGAGTGGGGCTGGGGTCCACTGGGGAGTCACACAGGGTGATGGGGTGAGTGGGGCTGGGGTCCACTGGGGAGTCACAGGGTGATGGGGGTGAGTGGGGCTGGGGTCCACTGGGGAGTCCCACAGGGTGATGGGGGTGAGTGGGGCTGGGGTCCACTGGGGGGGAGTCACACAGGGTGATGGGGGTGAGTGGGGCTGGGGTCCACTGGGGGGGAGTCACACAGGGTGATGGGGGTGAGTGGGGCTGGGGTCCACTGGGGAGTCACACAGGGTGATGGGGGTGAGTGGGGCTGGGGTCCACTGGGGGGGAGTCACACAGGGTGATGGGGGTGAGTGGGGCTGGGGTCCACTGGGGGGGAGTCACACAGGGTGATGGGGGTGAGTGGGGCTGGGGTCCACTGGGGGGGAGTCACACAGGGTGATGGGGGTGAGTGGGGCTGGGGTCCACTGGGGAGTCACACAGGGTGATGGGGGTGAGTGGGGCTGGGGTCCACTGGGGGGGAGTCACACAGGGTGATGGGGGTGAGTGGGGCTTGGGTCCAGTGGGGGGGAGTCACACAGGGTGATGGGGGTGAGTGGGGCTGGGGTCCACTGGGGGGGAGTCACACAGGGTGATGGGGGTGAGTGGGGCTGGGGTCCACTGGGGGGGAGTCACACAGGGTGATGGGGTGAGTGGGGCTGGGGTCCACTGGGGAGTCTGTATAACATTATAAGTTATATGTTTCTCCTGCTCAAAGCACTTCACCATTACACTTTAGACAATCATACCAGTGTCGGCGCCATGGGGGGGCATTCGCGTACCATGCCCCCCCCAAATGGCGCACTGTGCCCCTCCAAACGTCATGGGCAATTATTATAAAAAAATTAAATAATAAAAAAAAAAAAAATTTATTATAGTAAAAGTCAGATGTTTTCCTTATAAATAGGCTATTTAGCCTATTATTAAACGAAATTAAACAAAAAGAAAGTCTTAAAAGAAGTGTATGTTTGACCGCACGCTGATTGGTGTGTGTGTTTGAATTTGTTATTGCGTTATTGGTCAGTTGAGTTGATGGGTACCGTAGTCAGAGCGCGACTGCGTGACTTGAGTGAGCGCGAAAAGTACAATAGAGTCAGTAAAATATAACACTTCTTGGAGACGGACATAAAATGGATATACGAAAATGGTTGCATGGTGGGGCAGGGGCACCTAAGGCTTCTTCACGGCCTCCTCCAATGCCTCCTCCTGGTGACGGTCCTCCAACATCTAACGCTGAAGAGCTTTCGGTAAGGCGCCATGAAGACCAAGTCTGCCAAGAAGCGCCCGGTGCTGCCGCTGCAGGTGCATCTGTTACAGCAGAAGCTACGTGGTCTATAATCATAATATGTCATAATAATAATAATGGATAATATAATGGATCGCCTATAATTGAGGCAGAGTTTGAAGTTGCAAAAGAGTTTTTCAAGACGGAAAAGGAATCACAGCCAATCGAGGAGGGGATCTGGACCACAAAGTATATTTTGTCACACTACCACAAATCTCTTGACTGCGTTCAAGCACGCATTAACCTTCGGCGCGTCCACCGCAATGTGCGAGAACTCGTTCTCAACGCTACGGAACGTTTTTTCGGACCACAGACGAAAGGCCCAATTGGTTCAGCTGGCGTTTGAGAAAGACCTCACGCGAAAGTGGGACACCGTCCTGAGGAGATTCAGTGCCACGACACGCCGCCTCCAACTCTTCTAATGGGTAAGTCATACGACTCATACTGTTTAATTTAAGCCGCCTTGCCCTTGTTATTATTAATAATACTTTCACTTGCTAATGAATTTAAGACCAGCCTCGGGCTATTTCATACTGTTTAATTTGTGTGTGTGTGCGCGAGACGCGAGTGTGTTTGTGACGTGAGAGAGAGAGAGACTGTCTTATCTCTTATGCGCACTCATGTTTTGAAATGTGTGTTGGTTTGCGGGAAAATTCGTTTTCTGAAGCCTATATTTTATTTAGGGAATGTATGCCCCCCCCGAAATTACCATATGCCCCCCCCGTTAAATGGGTTCTGGCGCCGACTCTGAATCATACGGAATAATCGTTATGTTATCATAACAGTAAAGTGACATGGTGGTGTAGTGGTTAACACTGACAGCAAGAACACTCACACTAACACTCACAGCAAGAAGGTCCAGGGTTCGATTCCCGCCTGGGGACCAGGGCCCTTATGTATCAAATTGACGTACGCACAGATATGTGCTTAACCCGTGCATACGACCATTTCTAAGCAAAGTGTGGGATTTATCTATTTTAACTTGAACTTGACTTTGTGCTTATGTGTACGCACAGCTCTGAGCATGCTTAGCTGACGCCCAGTGGTAGAATATCGTTACTACGCATATGCGCTCCTCAGTTAATGCATTGGTTTCAACGCGGAAATAAGCTTCCGTGCATTACTACCAACACTGGCGTGTTCAACTTCTGTATGACCCGTGATTCATTATAGTTCATTGTAAAATAGCGACAGTAGTGTAATTATAACGGGCTCATGCGGGAACAATGAAAAGCATACATGCTCTGGACACAGAGCATATATCGTGTGGGTGATATTACAGAATTTCACTTATTTAGTTTTACAATGTCAAAGCCTAAATCAAAACGTTCCCGTATTTCTGCAATCTATGCACAAAATAATAACGAGTTGAGTTCTAACAAAGAACGTATTACATGCTGGTAGGCTGATAGAGTAAACTATGATATGAATATGATCGATATGATCATATAAATACTGGTCCGTCCGCGAGGATATCGAGGACTCGGATAGCCATTAAGCCATTTGAGAATATAGGCGGCCTATAGCCTATACATATTATTTAATGTTTTCATAAGCGTAAAGATACAACAGCTAGATTAATGATCAAGTTAGTTTACTGTATGCAGGCTTCGCAGGGCTGTGTGTTATATATGCGCAAGTTACTGTTGCATAATGTAGGCTGGCTGCTATTATATGTAATTCATAGGCTACCTAATACCAACAACAAAATAGATTGTATCATATGCCTCTACACACATTATATTATACACATCATATTATATCTTGGTTCGGCAGCGCCTCTGTGAACAATCTCTCAGAGTTTGCTCCATCAATAAACGCGCATTTTGGCTGATAATGTGCCGGTGGCCGGAGTCTCATTCAGGCCTAATTGTATTTAATTCAATTGTAATGTTATTACTGGGGTATCTAAAACATCACAATGTAGATCAGGGTTATCCACTGAAGCCATAATGACTCTGATCAGAACCACAGGCTCATGACGAGCGCACACAATAGGCATTGTAGAGCGCAGAGTTGGCGTGCAGAAATTGATTTAATTTCAGTCATTACAGTGCTTAATGTCGGGTCATCTCTTGTCATTTATTTCTGTCAATGTGCTGGTTCTGTAGCAGGACTGGGTCAGTCAACATCCTTGGCTCCCGGCGCACCGAAGATTATACGTTCAATTTGTTGGTTGGACCTCGGGGATCAATCTCGCTCCAGTGAAGTCTCTCAGAGTTTGCTCGGGTTAGTCCACTTTTCCACATTTCATGGGGGTGTTCCATTACCGTATATGGTTAATCGGGGCGGTTCTGGTATGCAAATACTTAAAACAGTGCACGAGCTCAAACGTAGGATCAAAGTCATATTTATCAAGACAGGTGTGCGTAGGACCTGTGTACGCACGTGTGATAAGTCCCGTTTTTTTTGTGCGTGCACACATTCTAAATTCTGTGCTTAAGTATGGAAATAGAACATTTTCTACGTCACGTTGATGAATGAGGGCCCAGGACCATGCACGACTACGCCACGACACAAGTTCAGAGACAGATCGCACCATGGTGGATACCCGTGTGGAACTCAACAGACTATTGGAGAATGTTGTTTGCCAGTGACTGTACCAGTGACAGACTCACCAGGAGAGGTGTCTGTGTTCCCAAGAAGAGTTAACACTCAGACAGAGTGACTACAGATATAGCCGTGAGGTATTTCCGTATCCGGTGCCTGAGTTCTTACCTGTATAACTAACGTGCGCTGAGTGTAAGACGCACCTGTTTATTGTATAAACCTTCCATGCTCCCGTTTCCAGTAAACTACCAAACCAAAGGGATCACAAGCGTGTCGTGTGGCTTTATTATTAATAGAGGTTACCACAAAAACTTTATTAACAGATTGCAGAATGTGTATAATACAGTACAGCTCAATACTAACAACTGCTAAGAGGATGAAGACCAGAAAAATACTTTAGTCTTGTTTACATAAGGGTCCTCCATTTTCCATTAATCAGACATTTATGACATACAAGACATACACATATACCGTACTGTGTAAGAAAAAGAGATCATAAAAAAATATATACAAACGTGAGTGAGTGAGACGTGAGTCAAACAAAAGGAAGCATGTGGTTCCTTCAATTTCCAGAATGTTTATTGATCGAATGCATTCATATAAAACCAAAATTATGTCATTGTTTGGATACAGTAGAAGTTATGAAATACACATTTGTACAAATTTGGTCAGAGACATAAAACATTACAAGTCCATCAGTGTCCTGTTTGTTGCCAGAGTCCGTCTGTGTGGTGCTTCCCTCTGTCTGTGTGCTGAGGAACTGTGGTGTTGCTGTCTTCTTCTCCAGGCAACATCTGATGGCAACCTCTCTCTCAGCCTCCTCAGCAGATGGAGGCTTTGCTGCCTGGATGTGGAGCCTCCCGTCCTGAGCCAGGGAGCAGGTGACGGCCTCAGGATCCACCCCTTCAGGCAGATCAAACTCCTGTCTGAACTCCTGCCGTCTGTAAGAGTAGGAGCTTTTCCCCTCCCCCTGCTTCTCCTCTGTCTTCCCACTGACTCAGCTTCCTGCCCACCTGCTTGACAGACAGCTCCTCTGGGGAGAAGTCTTTAGTGTCCAGGGTCAGGCAGGGTTCACACTCGTCCTGGAAATTCAGACACTAGATTTCCAGTCATGGAAAACCTGGAAAATTACCAAATATCCTGGAAGAAACATGATGTTGTCCTGGAAATGTACAATTGTATTTTAGCCCCTAGGTGTGCATTTTGATTGAAACTCAACTGTTGGTAGGATTATAGCAGTACTACCGCTCAATGTTGGGCCCTGTTCCCTTTGTTTTGACCCAACATGGTATTTGACAAGCTTATATTCTCCTCTTATTTAAAGTGCTGTAAAATCCTGATGTAATGACTACAAAACATACATTTTATTTGTTACGGGTAGCAGTCACCTGCAATGAACATGAGACACACACAAAAGGAGGAATAAAATGTAGTTTAAATGTGTCAATACTAGGCCTACTGGTAAATTATATGACCGTTTGTTAGCAAGTGCTGTCTTGGATTGTCAAGAAAAACTCCTGGAAAACCATTTCTCAAAAAGAGTAGATTCAAGAGGTTTATTTGTCATATTATACATACTGTACCAGCTGGGCATACAGTGAAATGCGGATACATGCATACATTCCCCGCAGAGGTAACTTTTAAAGTACTCTAAAACTTTAATACATGTGTACATGGTTTTGGGTCCATCAACAAAATACCAGGCAGTTCTTCCCATATTTTGATTTTATGCCTTGTATTTGCCGTCGTCCATATCGCCATTCAGTGTCTACTGTATATGACCCGTTCAGTTGCTCATATGATTAGCGCTTTGTCCTAACCATGTGCCCTGTTTGAGTTGTGTGGAGTGTGCCGGGGGCAGGGCTGGTGGTCGGGAAGGGGCTGGATAGCCTGGAGGGTCTGGGGTCCGAAGGCAACATATCAACATATATGTCTGTATAATCAAACACTGTGATTTTGTGCATCGGGTGAAGTTAAAATCTCTGTTGGGTTTGCGTGTTGATTGGGATAATCTGCACATACGCAGCCGACCCTCAAAGTCCAAACGCTGTTTGTCAACACGCCAGGCCTCAGCAGTAGATTGGATTGATCAGGTCACGCGGTCACGGACTGGACAGTTGAGATTGACCATCTCCGTGTGGAATCACTTCCTTAATGCACAGAATACGTGTAATTTGTTCTAAATATATTCTTGTGTCTAAATATATTCCTTCCCATATATTTCTAATTGTGTAATTCACGTAACGTTGACTATATAAGAAAGAAAAGCCATTTCTCTGCTCTTCTCTCATCTTTCTGTCTTTCCCTGCATCAGTTACACACAAACAATCTGAGATTGGGTAAACCAACACACACACCTGAATATAGTGTGTAGTCTCACATGCAAGCCTGTACATAATCACTGACGCTCACAACATGCACGCACGCACGCACACACACACACACACACACACACACACACACACACACACACACACACACACACACACACACACACACACACACACACACACACACACACACACACTTATCTCTTACAGAGAGCCCAATCAAGGTCAAGACAGTTACACACACACACACACACACACACACACACACACACACACACACACACACACACACACACACACACACACACACACACACACACACACACACACACACACACACACACACACACACACACACACACACACACACACACACACACACACACACACACACACACACACACACACTTACTTATCTCTTACAGAGAGCCCAATCAAGGTCAAGACAGTTACACACACACACACACACACACACACACATACACACACACACACACACACACAGACACACACACACACACACACACACACACACACACACACACACACACACACACACACACACACACACACACACACACACACACACACACACACACACACACACACACACAAATCTCTCTCTCTCTCTCTCTCTCTCTCTCTCTCTCTCTCTCTCTCTCTCTCTCTCTCTCTCTCTCTCTCCAATTTAATATATGTAATAATATATAATACCCACATTTTCGGGTGTAATTATTATTATAATTGTATTGGTTATTATTACCTCTCACCTCCTTGTTTGCAACCGCAGTGGACTACCTGCAACACACTATCAGGGGCCGCATTTGTAGTCATCCAGGTCACTGTTAACTCCCCATCCTCGACATGCCACCCATTGCCAACAGGTGAAGGGGCACACATTGTGAGAGGTTGAGGTACTGGAACGTTGGTGCCAGGACAACAGCCTGCTCCTGAACATTGGTAAAACCAAGGAGCTGATCGTGGATTATAGGAGAGGACAGCAGGAGACACACACACCACTGATGATTAACGGGGCTACCGTGGACAGGGTGAGCAGCTTCAAGTACCTGGGGGTCCACATCTCAGAGGACCTGACATGGTCAACACACATAGACACAGTAATAAAGAAAGCGAAGCAGCGCCTCTACCACCTGAGACAGTTAAGGAAGTTCAGAGTATCGGGAAAGATACTCCAGTCCTTCTACTCAGGAGCTGTAGAGAGCATCTTGACCGGAAACATCACTGCCTGGTATGGGAACAGCCCGGCACAGGACAAGAAGGCCCTACAGAGAGTGGTGCGCTCAGCCGAGCGTACCACGGGTATTGCGCTACCTCCCCTGCAGGCTCAATACAACAAGAGGTGCAAATCCAGAGCCTGCAGGATAATGAAAGACCCTCACCACCCCAATAACAGCCTGTTCCAGCTGCTGAGGTCAGGCAGACGCCTGCGAACCCCAGCTACTAGAACGGAGAGGCTTAGGCTAAGCTTCTTCCCCCAGGCCATCAGAGCCTTGAACAATGAACATTGAGAGACACAGAAACTGAACTATCCACACACAAGCACACACAAGCACATACACGACACGCACGCTGAGCACGCTCACACACTAGCAGCCACTTTAACACTCATGCCGCACACACGCACACTTATGGCCAGAGGAAAGGCCACTTTAAAGTAGTATAACATCAGGAACAGTGTATTGCACTACTAAAGCTACCTAGCATGTACTATATGCTCTGTAAATACTAATGTACAGATACCGAGATGGCACACCATGTACCTGTTTATTGCACTGTTTTATTGGATTCTATTAATATGTTGTACCACTGTATTTTATTGGATTCTATTACATGTTGTACCACTGTATTGCACATCGTCGCGGGCAAGACCAGCCGCATTTCATTGTATACCTGTATGCCGTGACAATTAAAACTCTTGACTTGACTTGACTTGACTTGACACATTATAGCTGCTTGGTAATTTGCCCTTTTGCAGCGTTGGTACAATGCGCCACTTGTCGGGGGCATAGAGAGTTCTGGCAAAGCCGATGATGCCATGCAGAATGCTTTATATCTGGCATCATTCACATTCTTAGCTGATGGCTGGCCATACAGGTGGCACACATATTTGCTAAGACCATCAAAGGTAGACTGGTCTAGGGTAATTCAGCTTTCCCCCTCCTTCCACACTGTGCAACATCCTGATGTGCAATATCCACAGTGCAATACCCACCCACTACCGTCTGACACTGTGATTGTTATTTGTGTATTGCTATTCTGTATATTGTTGTTATTTTGTATATTGTACAGGACTAACATTGTCTTATTGTATAGCATTTAATGTTTCTAGGATTTTATGTTTCTCTTTTATCCAAAGCGACTTACAAGTTCTGTACGACAAGTCATCAGGAAGGGCACAACTCCATCAGCTGAGTAACAATGTTCATCAAAGTGTTGAGTGCTACAGTGTAGGTTAGTTTATTAGGACAAGTGCATGACAGTAAGGTTAGTTAGGGTTAGATATTATTTATTTTTTTCTCTTTTTTTTAAAATTCAGATAATGGTTGAAGAAGTGCGTCTTTAGTCGACGGCGAAAGATTGGACGGGTTTCGGCTCCTAACTGGGGTGGGTAGTTCATTCCACCATTGTGGGGCAAGGACTGAGAATAGGCGACTTCTCTTTGATGACCCTCCCGGAGCTCGGATAGGAGTAGGTCTGAGGCAGCCAGAAGATGCAGAGCGTAGGGGTCTTGAGGGTGTGTAGTTAGAGACCATTGACCAGAGGTAGGCGGGAGCGGTTCCCTTTGCCGCACGGTATGCTAGGTTGAGGGCCTTGAAGCGGATTAGTGCAGCAATGGGGAGCCAGTGCAGGTCCCTAAGAAGTGGGGTGACATGGGCCGACTTCGGTAGGTTTGAGATCAGGCGGGCCGCTGCGTTCTGAATGAGTTGAAGAGGCTTAGTGGCAGTGGCCGGGAGGCCAGCGAGCAGTGCGTTGCAGTAGTCGAGGCGGGAGATGATTGTTGATTGGACGAGGAGTTGGGTGGCTTCTTTTGTCAGGAAGGGGCGGATCCTTCTGACGTTGCTCAGGAGTCATCTGCAGGTTCTGGTTGTCGCTGCGATGTGAGCAGAGAAGTTCAACTGGTCGTCGAGGACAACACCAAGGTTCTTGGCGGTCGGGGACGCGGTCACAGCTGCATTCTCGACTGTGATGGAAAGGTCGGTCAGGGGGGAGGATTTGGCCGGCAGGTGGAGCAATTCTGTTTTGCTTAGGTTCAGTTTGAGGTGGTTGGTCGTCATCCAGGCGGAGATGTCGGACAGACAGGCCGAGATCCGCTCAGAGACGTGGATATCTGAGGGAGGGAAGGAGAGGAAGAGTTGAGTATTGTCGGCATAAGTCATAAGCCATGTGTCGTGATAATGTTACCCAGTGATTTAGTGTAGAGGGAGAAGAGAAGGGGTCCTAGAACCGAGCCCTGGGGGACACCCGCCCGCAGGGGGCGGGTGGCCGACAGGGTCCCTCTCCATGACACTTGGTAGGAGCGGTCATTGAGGTATGATGTCAGCCATGTCAGCGCAGAGCCAGCCCCTCCCATTTCTGTGAGGGCCGCGAGGAGGATCTGGTGGTTGACTGTGTCGAAGGCTGCAGATAGATCTAGGAGAATCAGGACAGAGGAGAGGCCTTTCGCTTTTGCTAAGTGAAGTGCCTCTGTGACCGCAATGAGGGCCATTTCTGTGGAGTGGCCAGTCCGGAAGCCAGACTGATTAGGGTCTAGGAGGTCATTCTGTAAGAGATAAGCAGTAAGTTGGTTGGATACAGCACGTTCAAGTGTTTTAGAAAGGAAGGAGAGAAGAGAGACAGGACGGTAGTTGCCTATGACGGTGGGGTTCAGGGTTGGTTTTTTTATGAGCGGCGTGACTCTGGCTTGTTTTAGGGAGGTGGGGACCACCCCCGAGTTGAGTGAGGAGTTGATGGTTGCAGTTAGGAATGGGAGGATGTCTGATGCTATGGTCTGGAGGAGTGGGGAGGGTAGCTGGTCCAGCTGGCATGTAGTCGGGGGAGGATTTGGCCGGCAGGTGGAGCAATTCGGTTTTGCTTAGGTTCAGTTTGAGGTGGTTGGTCGTCATCCAGGCGGAGATGTCGGACGGACAGGCCGAGATCCGCTCAGAGACGTGGATATCTGAGGGAGGGAAGGAGAGGAAGAGTTGAGTATCGTTCGCGAGGAAAGATCTAGTATCCAATAATAATAATAATAAATCTATCTGATAGACGGGACCCTGATGTAAACAAGACGAAAGTCTCTTTCTGGTCTGCATCCCCTTAACAATTGTTTGTATTGCGTCTGGTGGTTTAAGCTGTCCTGACTGTGGTGGTTTCAGCTGTCCTGACTGTGGTGGTTTCAGCTGTCCTGACTGTGATGGTTTCAGCTGTCCTGACTGATGGTTTCAGCTGTCCTGACTGTGATGGTTTCAGCTGTCCTGACTGTGATGGTTTCAGCTGTCCTGACTGATGGTTTCAGCTGTCCTGACTGTGATGGTTTCAGCTGTCCTGACTGTGATGGTTTCAGCTGTCCTGACTGTGATGGTTTCAGCTGCCTGACTGTGATGGTTCCAGCTGTCCTGACTGTGATGGTTTCAGCTGTCTGTCCTGACTGTGATGGTTTCAGCTGTCCTGACTGTGATGGTTCCAGCTGTCCTGACTGTGATGGTTTCAGCTGTCTGTCCTGACTGTGATGGTTTCAGCTGTCTGTCCTGCCTGTGGTGGTTTCAGCTGTCCTGACTGTGATAGTTTCAGCTGTCTGTCCCGACTGTTATGGTTTCAGTTGTCTGTCCTGACTGTGGTGGTTTCAGCTGTCTGTCCTGACTGTGGTGGTTTCAGTTGTCTGTCCTGGCTGTGATGGTTTCAGCTGTCCTGACTGTGGTGGTTTCAGCTGTCCTGACTGTGGTGGTTTCAGCTGTCCTGACTGTGGTGGTTTCAGCTGTCCTGGCTGTGGTGGTTTCTGCTGTCCTGACTGTGGTGGTTTCAGCTGTCCTGACTGTGGTGGTTTCAGCTGTCCTGACTGTGGTGGTTTCAGCTGTCCTGACTGTGGTGGTTTCAGCTGTCCTGACTGTGATGGTTTCAGCTGTCCTGACTGTGGTGGTTTCAGCTGTCCTGACTGTGATGGTTTCAGCTGTCCTGACTGTGATGGTTTCAGCTGTCTGTCCTGACTGTGATGGTTTCAGCTGTCCTGACTGTGGTGGTTTCAGCTGTCTGTCCTGACTGTGATGATTTCAGCTGTCCTGACTGTGATGGTTTCAGCTGTTCTGACTGTGGTGGTTTCAGCTGTCCTGACTGTGGTGGTTTCAGCTGTCTGTAGAGTGTAGGGGTCTTGAGGGTGTGTAGTTAGAAGATGCAGAGTGTAGGGATCTTGAGGGTGTGTAGTTAGAAGATGCAGAGTGTATGGGTCTTGAGGGTGTGTAGGTAGAAGATGCAGAGTGTAGGGATCTTGAGGGTGTGTAGTTAGAAGATGCAGAGCGTAGGGATCTTGAGGGTGTGTAGGGTGTGCCCCCTCCCTCTTGTCTGCCCCCTCCCTCTTGTATCTCTTCTTATGCTCCTCTGTCCCCTGTGTGCTACTGTACTTTGTGTTCCCCTATTCGTGTGTTGTCCTACTGTCCTACTCTCTGAATGTACTGTCTTGTCCTGCTGTGCCTTTTTGTATTTTTGTATTTGTGTATTTTATATTAGGACATTGATTTTAAGCTTTGACTGTACAGCACTTTGGTTGGCTCTTGTGCTTTTAAACGTGCTATATAAATAAATTACCTTACCTTACCTTACCTTACCTAGAAGATGCAGAGTGTAGGGGTCTTGAGGGTGTGTAGTTAGAAGATGCAGAGCGTAAGGATCTTGAGGGTGTGTAGTTAGAAGATGCAGAGTGTAGGGGTCTTGAGGGTGTGTAGTTAGAAGATGCAGAGTGTAGGGGTCTTGAGGGTGTGTAGTTAGAAGATGCAGAGTGTATGGGTCTTGAGGGTGTGTAGTTAGAAGATGCAGAGTGTATGGGTCTTGAGGGTGTGTAGCTAGAGACCATTGAATGGAGGTAGGAGGGTTAGGAGGGTAGGAGGGTGTACTGTATCATTAGCATATCGTTTCTAGAATCATTTAACTGTCTGTAGTGTGGTAGTGAAAGGTTAACCTGTAGTGTGCTAGTGAAAGGGTTAAAGTTATATCACTGCACCAATGTTTACCGTGGGCCAACATAATAATAATAATAATAATAATAATAATAATAATAATAATAATAATAATAATAATAATAATAATAATAATAATAATAATAATAATAATAATAATAATAATAATAATAATAATAATAATAATAATAATAATAATAATAATAATAATAATAATAATAATAATAATAATAATAATAATAATAATAATAATAATAATAATAATAATAATAATAATAATAATAATAATAATAATAATAATAATAATCACCACCACTAAATGTCAGATCGACTAAACAAATATCTTCTTCCAAAGATAAAGTCTTCTTCTACAGCTGTTATAAGAAATACATGTATATTTTTGTAAAGAGAATAGGCCAGGGGAATATTTGTAAAGAGAATATCCAGTACGCCTACTTGATTTTCTGGGGGAATTTGCAGTGTGTATTGTCACCCACTAGATGGCGGTGTTTAACAAAACAAGAATATGTGCATCCATTCTGCCACTCTGATTTACAGTAAATAGGCCAAATCTGGCCACATCTGGCTTGAAGAAAACCAGGTCCTTCAAGTCGAGGCCTTTATTGTTTCTAAGCAAAATGATAAGAATGCTGCAGTATTCTGAAGTTACAAATTAAATAGATTTTCCTTAAACGGATTTTCTAGATGATGCAGAGCTTTTCCTGGTTAGACACCAGCAGGGAGCAGGCAGCACAGCTTGTGTTCCGCTTGTTGTTTAAATGTTGGCTCACAGACTTTTCTGGGCAATTCATTAGAATGACAATGCGATGTAAATGTGTTTTCTGCCAGATTAGATTAGATTAGATTATATTCAAATGTATTATCATTATACAGCACGGTACAGTACAACAAAAAGTTTGGCATCCAACCAGAGTGCAAATGTAACAGTAAAGTGCAATAGTAATATACACTGTACAGGTGATTCAACTGGGTATAAAATATATAAGGTAGTACTACTGTATAATAGTGCTAATCAGAGTTGTAGTATTAATATGTACATTGATACAGATGTAAACACACTATGTTAGTAGTCATACTGGCCAGCAGAAAAATGAATAGGAGTAGGTAAGGGATATGTACAGATATAGATATAGTATATATACAGGTATGTAAAAAGGATTATATGCAGGTATATACAGACATATGTGGATAAATATATATACAGTAAATATAAATATATGTATAGTATATACAGCAGACTCAAGTCCCGCCAGGTGCCACCCCTACAACAAGGTGGCACAAGAGATGCTCCGTTCCACCACTGAGGACCTATCCAGAAATGGCGGCAGCCTGGAAGAGAAAGTGGGAGAGTGCTGGGCCAACCCGTATCCACCACTACATCTGGGATCCAGGAGATGGCGCCACAGGAGACGATCTTCCACGCCAAACCGTTTAAGATCTGGGGTCGGTCGCTTTAAAGCATCATTAAAGAAGTGGGGCCTGGCAGACAGCGCTGCATGTGTGGAGACCCTGAGCAGACTGTTGACCACATCCTGACCATCTGCCCCCTATACAGACCACCCTCTGCCCCCTATACAGACCACCCTCTGCCCCCTATACAGACCCCCCTCTGCCCCCTATACAGACCACCCTCTGCCCCCTATACAGACCACCCTCTGCCCCCTATACAGACCACCCTCTGCCCCCTATACAGACCACCCTCTGCCCCCTATACAGACCACCCTCTGCCCCCTGTACAGACCACCCTCTGCCCCCCTATACAGACCACCCTCTGCCCCCTATACAGACCACCCTTTGCCCCCCTATACAGACCACCCTCTGCCCCCTATACAGACCACCCTCTGCCCCCCTATACAGACCACCCTCTGCCCCCTATACAGACCACCCTCTGCCCCCTATACAGACCACCCTCTGCCCCCTATACAGACCACCCTCTGCCCCTATACAGACCACCCTCTGCCCCCTATACAGACCACCCTCTGCCCCCTATACAGACCACCCTCTGCCCCCTATACAGACCACCCTCTGCCCCCTATACAGACCACCCTCTGCCCCCTATACAGACCACCATCTGCCCCCTATACAGACCACCCTCTGCCCCCTATACAGACCACCCTCTGCCCCCTATACAGACCACCCTCTGCCCCCTATACAGACCACCCTCTGCCCCCTATACAGACCACCCTCTGCCCCCTATACAGACCACCCTCTGCCCCCTATACAGACCACCCTCGGAAGCCAGCCTCTTTGATGTGGGACCAGAGTTAAGGGCATGGCTACAAGATACGGAGTTGGACCTCTGACGTTACACGAAAGAAGAAGAAGTAGGTGTACTGTATATATATATATATATATATATATATATATATATATATATATATATATATATATATATATATATATATATATATATATATATATATATATATATATATATATATATATATATATATATATATAAAGGATTATATGTAGGTATATTCAGACAGATATACATCACAAAGCATTAGTCCGGGCTCTTGATGAACAAGAGGTGCACCTAGTTGTTGTCTTTTTGCTTTTTGCTGCAGCCGTTCTTCTTCCTCGCTTGTGAAAAACCACTGATCTGACATTGGCTGGATTGGTAATAGCTGTGTGGAGAAAAGTGAAGGCTTATGTAGCCATCTAAGCCTCTCAAGATGAAGTTTGCCTCCATAAGTACTTTTTTTCCAGACTGCATAAATAGTATCCCTCAGGGACACTGGGGCTGCTAACGAAATGAATGTTATTGAAATGGACATAGAGAGACTAGGGCTGGGTTCCACATCTAGATAAGTACTCCCTCCTATGCAGTGGTAGAAGAAGTACAGTACTTGTACACGCCAACATTTTGGGACATAAGCTTACCGTCTTCTCCAGAGAGAGACACTAAGATAGATACCAGTTTCCTCTCTGTGCGTTCAGTAGAAAGCTATCTGGCTGCACGTTAGCCTAGCTTAGCACAATGAATGGAAGCGGACAGTGCCGGTTAGCCTTCGGGAGAGGTGTTAGTTGGATAATTCCTAGGCTAACCGCCACTGTCCGCTTAATAACAGGCAGGTGAGGTCAGAGGTATTGCTGCTTGCACCGTTCTCGAGAAACAATTATCTGATCGACTTCAGACTCGACACTGCACTCCCTTGGGTCCTCAGCAATACACCCACCAAATGTAAACGTAAAGTGTGGTGTTATAGCGCCACCATCTGGCCAAATGGCACCACATTGGATACCAAACCCCTCTCCCCTGGGTCATCAGCAATACACTGCTGAGGTGAAGCTGGAGGATAGACGTGGAAACAAGAGGTTCCTTTATAGTTAGATTGTCCTGGTCTGTCTCTCAATAGAATACTACAATATCATGCCTCTCTCTCTCTATATATATAGAACTATTGCCTTACAACCCCATCCATCCATTATCTATTTTATTCCCTCTCTCTCCTACCAGTTCTTTAAATGTTAAGCTGTTTTTATTATAAATCGATCAATACAGACCGTATTAATTAATGTTGTGTTTCTTTTTCAAATGTAGCCAAGAGTAAAGACATTAACTCTATCAAAACAGCAGTCAAAGTGTATATTTTCAGCACTACGTTTGTTTACAGATGTTTTTAAGATTTACCGAAAACAAGAATTTATCGAAAAAATGCTAATTATATCTCTCTTTTATCTGACTAAATCCAGATTTTAACACTGCCATTGGAAAGCTTTTTCCCTATCCATATATGTAGGATTTGACCATAATAAGGTCAAGTTCAAGGTCACATTTTTTATGTATAATTCAATTGGATTATATGTATTATTACATGGCGTTTTAGCATTCGCCAAAATGCTTGATTGTGATTGGTCAATAGCGCTCGGTTGCCCCTAACAGCGGTCAATTATTTCTCGATAATTCACCGCTGCTACGGGCAACACGCAATAATGACCGCTGTTAGGTGCAACAGAGCGCTATTGACCAATCACAATCAACCATTTTGATCGCAGTCACGAAAGCTAAGCTTTACCATTATGTACAGCTGCACTACATCAGGTGCAATCAAGTCCACACACCTGCCGGCGATGACAGAGGAGCAACAGAACAACTGCGTCTGCATTTGATCTCGTCTTGTCGATGGTGTAAAATGAATTACGTATATTGTTAGTAAGTTAGCCCTGTAATAAGCGGGATAATGTATAGCTATACTCGGCTATACTAATTCACCTTCACTGCGTTTAGAACACCGTGTCGGTCAATTATTTTGCGACAATGACCTTGTAGCTATACATTATCCCTTACTTACTGTATCTACAAATGCACTTGATCTCAAGCACATGCTGAATGAGCTCAGTGAGCGAAATCAGAAGAACCTCAATGTTTTCATGGTGTTATTTACCAGCAAAGATGCAAAATAATATCATAATTTATATTCTCCTTTGTTTCATCACAATTTACTCAAGCCTAGTAACAGACACAATATTTCTGACACTGGGAATACATACCCCCAGGTCCCTAGATACCAAGAACATGCTAATTGACCTTGTAGAAGTGGAGCAAACTTCCATTTACTTGGGCATGTACCTTTAGGTATTTCTGAAAATAGGGCTACAGCTTAACAGGTTATTGTCGCACAAATCCGCTTCAAGGTCCTTGACCTGCATCTGGTGCAGCGAGGGGAACGGCTCCCTCCTACCTCCGGTCAATGGTCTCTAACTACACGCCCTCAAGAGGGGGTCATCAAGGAGAAACACACTTCTTCAATCAATATCTGAAATGAAAATAATTCAATTATAATAAAATTAAATAACTAACCTTCGTACTATCATGCACTTTGCTAGTAAATAATCTTCCTTGCCTATATTACTACCTACTATGCTAATGTAACAAGTGCCTTGTTGCCTTGTATAGATAATTACACCCCATCACAAAATACACTTTAATACATTCCACTAATACTCCTAAACGTTTTATTTTATTGATTTGAGTTGATTTCATTCCTTTCGTTTTGTTTTATTGCACTTTTGGGAGTTAAGGCTTTTATTTTGAAATCGACACCCTTACTTTTCCGGTCCTCCGGGACACACATCCTGCCTGCTTTCTGGAGGCGAGCCAGTCCCACCTGGAACTCCGTGGGGTGAGCACTACTACTTATGTTCAGTGAAAGACTTCGGTCTAAAAGTTGTTAAATATTGTATGTTACATTCCTAAAACAGTGAAACGAGTTTGTAATGTAACTACTGTTGTTAATATGTACCTGTGCAGTTGTTTTGTGGGAGGTTTGACTGGGTAAAATGCACTTTAATAGCATGTAGGAAGTTTGCACACACGTGCGCTGTTAACATGGAGTTAATGGAGTCACGTCTTTTCTCAACCATAGCTCGTGCTGCAGATGTCGTGTTCCTAATGCTGCTGCATATTGTTGCCTTTGTAACCTAACAGGTATGTGTGTACAGTAGCTCCCATGTGTCCGTTTTGTATTCAATTGTGTATATTTTTCCAATGTAATTGTATGTATTAAAATGTGTCATTCTTGTATCCAATGCATCCAATGTAATAAAAAAAGTCAACCAACGAACGCGATTCTTGTACCGGATCTCCTCTCTGGTAAACAAGAATACCCTGAAGACTCTAGCAGGAGCACTCATTCAAGGGTACTACGACTATGCTTGCACCTCATGGTACCAAAGCACCTCAAAGGCACTAAAAAACAAATTACAAACATCTCAAAACAAGCTAGTCAGACTACTACTTGACCTGACTCCTAGAACCCACCTCACCCCTGCCCACTTTGACAACCTAGGATGGCTTAGAGTAGACGACAGAGTACAAAAACTTGCAATGGGCCTGGTCTACAAGATACACTACGCGACCAAGGTACCCATGTACATGTCAAAATACTTCCCAAAGGTCAGTGAATACCACGATCACAACAGCAGAGGGAGCTCCACAAATCATGTAAAACCCAGATTCGGCTCAAACAAGGGACTAAACACGTTTCGCAATTATGCCACATCAATGTGGAACGCCCTGCCTAAAGCTGTAAAGGAATGTGAATCACTACCCACTTTCAAAAACACTCTAAAAAAACACCTACGTGAGACTGCAATTCGAAACTGGCCCCTACAAATGTCCTAACCTAGTTGTACAGTAAATGACCAAGTAAGGCTTTGTCAATATTCCAATGTACAGTGTAAAATGTGTGTGTGTCCCTTACCTAACCCCCCCCCCCCCCCCCACCTCCAATGTACAGCCCTCACCCAACCCACCCAACCCCACCCCACCCCACCCAACCAACCTCCTCCAATGTACAGTTTCTACGCCAAATGTATATACACTCCTTTTCTGGACACTTTTGTATCACAAACAGTACTGTATTTGCAAATCTGATATGTCATAAATGTATAGATGTAGCAGTACTGTCTATCTGTATGTCATGTATGTCATATATGTTATGATGAATTGAAAATGGGGGACCCTGATGTAAACAAGACGAAAGTCTTTCTCTGGTCTGCATCCCCTTAACAATTGTATGTATTGAGCTGTACTGTACTGTACCCATTCTGCAATCTGTTAATAAACTTTTCAATCAATCAATCAATGAGAGAGTCCCACCTGGAACTCTGTGGGCTCGTGCTGCAGATGTCGTGTTCCTAATGCTGCTGCATATTGTTGCCTTTGTAACCTAACAGGAGGGAAATAAAGACTGTCAACAGTCATCCATGTCTGTCGTCCTTAACACAACGCCGTCAGAGTACACCGGTCACACTTGGTGCTGTGAGACCTCGGACAACGGACAACGCTCGTCTGTCCACCGGGGACGCTGTCTGCACGCCGCTTCTTCATTCAACTGGCTGTGCTGAGTACAACGTCGAACGTTAACGTGTGCGCATAGGATAAGCGCACATGGGATATTGGTTGTTTTTGTTTGATAATAATATGCTATAGATTGTAATTGTAAATATTATTGTAATGATACAGTAATTGGAAACGACACTAGTTGTACAAGACCATTGTATTTTTTTTCCCCTTTTTCTTTCATCTGTTATGTATTGTGAATAGATAGCCTATGGTCTAATGTTCAAAGTTTGAGCAGTAACAAGTGTTGCTATCTAACACATGCCCACTGTAAATATAATTAGGAACTAATTTGTTTATATGGTTGGCTGGTAATGAGATATATATATATATATATATATATATATATATATATATATATATATATATATATATTATTTTTTATTTTTTCCCCCCATCTGTTCTGGTAAATTGTGAATGGATAGCCATACAGTAGCCTACATGTATTCGTGTGTAGTCTAGTGTTCAAAGTCTGAGCAGTAACGAGCGGCCATTTAACACATTCACACATACTTTTCTTTTGTTTATAGCCCTCTAAAGCATTTTTATTTTTGATCCTTGAACATGTCCGAAGCAGTAGCAGCAGATATGGAGATGGTGGGTATGATGCCTGTATATGGCAGGGGTCAGTCAGCTCTTATGTATGGGAGGGGAAGACCAGTGGGTCCTACAGAACTGGGTCAGTCAGCTCTTATGTATGGGAGGGGGAGACCAGTGGGTCCTACAGAACTAGGTCAGTCAGCTCTTATGTGTGGGAGGGGAAGACCTGTGGAACTGAGTCAGTCTACAGTTCGCCAGTCAGTGTTTGAAGCAGTGGGGCCAGTGGCCACATCTACTCCAATCACGCATGGCAATGACGCAGCCCCGCAACTCGCTAGGTCAGAGGATTTAGGCAGCCTCGTCACAGACCTTGCCATACAGATAGGAGAACAAATTGCATCTACTCTGCATGCCATGCACCAGACCAGTTATCAGCCCCAGGTCCCCGCCCCTGAGCCCCAGGTCCCCGCCCCTGAGCCCAAGGTCCCCGCACCCCAACCACAATGTTTTTCTGGGTGTGCAGACATGTCAAGGATGAAAGTAATAGTGCAGGCGGAGACTAAACCACCTCCGTTCTTCAGAGGTGATCGCACTGAGCCAGTCTCCATACATGAGTGGGAAGACATGATGCTAGTGTATCTCTCTAGAACGAGTTGTAAAACCGACAGAGAATTGTGTGATCTAGTGATGGGCAGGTTGACTGGTAAAGCTAGAGACATAGTGAAGGTGTCACTGCGTAGCCGGCCTGAGTTGTCTGCCAATATGACCCCCGCGGCTGTGTTTGACATTTTAAAGCGTAACTTCAGCGAGCTGACATACTCCAGTATGCCCATGGCCGACTTCTATGCCATGGTTCCCAGGCCTAGTGAGGGAGTGATGGATTACTGGGTCCGGCTGAATAAAGCAATCGATGTTGCAGATGAGTGTCTACGTCGCCGGGGTCGGTGTGTTGATGATGCGAGCGCCGAGGTCGTGATGATGTTGATCACGCACTGCCCAGATCCCAGTCTAGCTATGTCCTTCCAGCTGAAGCCTGTGGAGCAGTGGACTGCAGCTGAGGTCCAGGAGCGTCTAGATGGTTACCAGAGAGACCAAAGGAGATCCAGTTCACGGGCACAGCAGGTTAACATCTCGGCATGCAGTCAGAGCCCCATGGCTGGTGGCCCATCCCCTCCTGTCCTGTATGGTGGGGCCCAGCAGTCTTCTGTTGTTGTGCAGTCACAGCAGCCTCCCTCCTTTGGCTCTTCTCATGAACAGCTTGGTGAGCCCCACAGGGTCTTAGCCGCAGCGCAGGCCCTCAGCCCTCCTACACCCATCTTAATGACTCCTGCCCCGGCGTGTCCCCCCTCTGTAGACCCTGGCCTTCATCAGGTGGTTGACTTGTTAGACTGTGTGCTCTCACTGTGTTCGGCCTCGCTGGCCCCAGCAGTACAGGCTCAGCCTGGTCAGCCGTCTCGCTCCCACATCCAGCCAAGTAATGGGCAGACGTACCACTCACGCAACCAGGCCAGACCGAGTCAGCAGAGTTACTCGCGCAACCAGGCCAGACCGAGTCAGCAGGGTTATTCGCGCAACCAGGCCAGACCGAATCAGCAGAGTTACCCACACAACCAGCACGACCCATGCGAAGTGTGTCAAGACAGCAGGCATAACACTTATCAACACTGTATGCTCTATCGGCTGTGCCACCGCTGTTTCCGCCCTGGTCACTATGAGGACTCATGCCCTGGCATCTCCCAGCCATCAGCTGGATCAGCATCTCCCTCCAACAGACCCGCTCAGACCCATCCTGTCAATGCTGCCCCTTTAAACTAGCCAGCCCATGCAATGAGAGGGATAGTATGGGCAAAGTGAATGAAACCCTCGAGAGAGAACCAGACTTAGAAGCCATCTATGTAAACAGCTGCAGATTACTTCCAGAAAATGAAACAGCCATCTTTGTTGGGTCACAGAGAGTGAACGGAGCTAGTGAACTGTTTTATGCTCCAGTGTTAGTCAGTGACAAGTACACATTGAGGGGGATGTTGGATTCTGGTAGTATGTCATGCACGCTCAGTGAGGAGGGTGAACAAAAGTTACAAACCGCTGGTGTTCTCCCTCGTGTCCAGCCGGCACCTGTGAATGTGGTGCTGGTTGGTTGTGGTGGCTTGACTACTCGACCAAAGTGTGTCTATGATTTGGATATTGAAGTTTGTGGGTCAAAATTTGTGGTTCCTACGTTGGTTGTGCCAGGTCAGAGAGACGAGTTTATAATTGGCACTAATGTAATCAAGTCCGTTCTCCAAAGGCTGAAGTCGACTGAAAAGTACTGGGAGCTTGTGTCCTGCAGAAACAGAGACCCTGAGTGTGAGAAGTTCCTTGAGCTCTTAAGCTGCACCTCCCGCTGGTCGGGCCCAGACCCGCCCGGGGTGATAGGCACAGTGAAGCTATGCCAGGCGGTTACCCTCCTCCCTCAGCAGGAGTATCTAGTGTGGGGGAAGCTACCAGCCAGTGCACATGTGTCTCCTGGGAGTACAGTCATTGTGGAGCCCACCTCAGCGAGGTCGGCCCCTCGCAACATCATAGTGGGGAGAGTGGTGACTCCCATGTGGGGCGACCGCTGGGTCCCCATGAAGGTCTTGAACCCGACACAGAGCCCCATCACGCTCCGTCGTAATGCCAAACTGGCTGATGTCTCACCTTGTCTTGCTGTTGAAGATCTGTCCATCACTCAGGGCCTGTGTCAGCAGCAGTCTGGTGTCTCCAGCTCCTCCGCCTCTCCTGGCTCCTCGTTAGATGCTGAGCAGATGTTGGCCGACTGTGGACTGGAGGACGTGAACATCAAGTCATGTGATGTGTCTCCTGATGGGAAGAATAGGCTAGCTGACCTACTGGTGACGTATCAAGATGTCTTCTCCAAGGACAAGCTGGACTGTGGAGAGGTCAAAGACTTTGTGCACCGTATCCACCTCTCGGACGACCGTCCGTTCCGCCTGCCCTTTAGGCGTGTCCCCCCAGCTGACTATCACAAACTGAGAGAGGTGTTGACTGAGATGGAGGTGAAGGGGATAATCTCCAAGTCGATGAGTGAGTATGCCTCACCTCTGGTCATGGTGTGGAAGAAGAATGGAGACCTCAGGATCTGTACGGATTTCCGCTGGCTCAACGCAAAGACCGTCAAAGATGCTCATCCGTTGCCCCATCAGTCCGACTGCCTTGCTGCCCTTGGTGGGAACGCTTTCTTTAGCACCATGGATCTGACCTCAGGGTTCTACAACGTCCCTCTCCATGTGTCTGACCGGCGGTACACTGCCTTCACAACACCACTGGGCTTGTACGAGTACAACAGACTCCCGCAAGGCCTGTGCAACAGTCCGGCATCTTTCATGCATATGATGCTCGGCATCTTTGGCAACCTCAACTACTCCAGCCTCTTGTGCTACTTGGACGACCTGCTGGTGTTTGCGCCGTCTGAGGAGGAGGCGTTGAAGCGATTGGAGGTGGTCTTCTGCAGACTCAGAGTGAACAACCTCAAGCTCTCACAGAAGAAATGTAACTTCTTACAGAGGTCGGTCAGGTTCCTGGGTCATGTGGTCGATGCCAGTGGAGTCTCTGTCGACCAAGAGAAGGTCTCCGTCATCTCTGGCTTCCAGAGAGAGGATCTGATGGAGTCGGATGGCCGCACTCCCACTCAGAAGAGAGTGAGATCCTTCCTCGGCATGGTGTTGTATTACCAAAATTTCATACATGGCTGCTCCAGTATAGCCAAGCCCCTCTTCGCCTTGACAGCTGGCCAGAAGAGAAAAGGGAAGACCAGTGCTGGTCGTACAAGAGCCGGTACGTTCCGGAAGCTGACTCCTGAGGACTGGACTCCCGCCTGTGAGACTGCGTTTGAGGAGCTCAAGAGGGCGCTCGTCGAATGTGTAGTGCTGGCTCACCCGGACTTTGAGAGGCCGTTCATCCTCTCCACTGACGCGTCGTTGGATGGTATTGGAGCAGTGCTCTCTCAAGTCCCTGTCGGGGAGGAGAAGGCCAGACCAATCGCCTTTGCGAGCAAGTCGCTCATCCGCAGTCAAGCGAACTATCCTGCCCACAGACTGGAGTTCCTGGCCCTCAAATGGTCAGTGTGTGACAAATTCAGTCACTGGCTCAAGGGTCACAAGTTCACTGTGTGGACTGATAATAATCCACTCACGTACATCATGACCAAGCCTAAACTTGACGCATGCGAGCAGCGCTGGGTGTCCAAGCTGGCCCCTTACTGCTTCGACATCAAGCATGTGCCTGGGAGGCTGAATACAGTGGCCGATGCGCTGAGCAGAGATCCCTTCGTGAGGCCACTCAGCCGGCGTCTCTTGACCGAGCCTTACTCCGCTCTTCTGGAGCAGGTGTGTGATGTGGAGAACAGGGGGGTGCAGGATATCTTCCGTCTGACATGCCAGCCCCAAGCTCTAGTGACCCCTTCTGGATGTGCGGTTGCTGATGTGTCCATGTCGGCGGATGAGACCTCCACGGTGCTTTCCTCCCAGGAAGACTGGGACTCTGCGCCAAGACACAGGGCAGTATCTATGGCAGGTCACCTGTCCACTGTTGTCACTGCCGACCACGACGCAGTCTCCTCCTTGTCGTTGGCCGATCTGCAGGCCCGCCAGCGAAAAGACGCCACCGTCTCCAGAGTCATCTTTTACGTTGAAAGGGGCCGCAGACCCTCCAGACGCGAGCGCTGCTATGAAGATCAGCCCGCCTTGAGGATGCTGAAGCAGTGGGAGAGGCTCGCTATGCAGAACGGCATATTGTACAGGGTTACGAAGGACCACATGACCAGGCACAAGAGGTTCCAGTATGTTCTGCCTGAGTCCTTGAAGTCGGAGGCGCTGTCTGGAGTGCATGACTTGGCTGGTCACCAAGGTCAACCTAGAACGCTGTCTCTCGTACGTCAGCATTTCTACTGGTATGACATGGAGAAGGATGTGCGGGGCCATGTGAGGAACTGTCCTAGATGCGTACTCAGCAAGATTCCAGAACTGTCCTAGATGCGTACTCAGCAAGACTCCAGAGCCGGCGGCCAGAGCCCCTCTGGAGAGCATAATAACCTCTGCACCACTGGAGCTGGTGTGCATCGACTTCTGGTCAGCTGAAGATAATAACAACAAGTCTGTGGATGTTCTGGTCATAACTGACCACTTTACAAAGCTGGCCCACGCCTTCCCCTGCAAAGACCAAACCGCGAAGAAGGTTGCTAAAAAGCTGTGGGACAACTATTTCTGTGTGTATGGCTTCCCACAGCGCCTGCATTCGGACCAAGGAGCGAACTTCCAGAGTGAGTTGATGGCGGAGCTGCTGGAGTTAGCAGGGGTCACGCAGTCCCGGACCACTCCGTATCACCCTATGGGGAATGGTGGCACTGAGAGATTCAATCGGACCCTGGGTGGAATGCTGCGCTCCCTGCCATCGGAGTCTAAGCACAGATGGCCCCAGATGGTCCAGAGCCTGACCTTTGCCTACAATTGTACACAGCATGAGACGACTGGCTTTGCCCCCTTTTACCTGATGTTCGGGAGGGTCCCGCGTCTGCCAGTTGATCTGCTGTTTAAGAATGTGCTCCAGGACGAGGTGGTCTGTGACTATGATGCCTATGTGAAGTCCCTGGCGGCCGATCTCCAGTCTGCTATGCTGTTGGCCCAGAGGCACACCTCAGTGGAACAGGGGCATCAGGCTGACCAGTACAACAAAAAGATGAAGGGCTTGCCCCTCTCGGTGGGTGATCGGGTCCTGGTGGCGAACAAGGGCGCCAGAGGGAAGCGGAAGCTGGCGGACAAATGGGAGCCGGACGTCTACATCGTCATCGCTTCCAGACCACAGTGCCACATATATCGGATCAGAGACCGGACTGGACGGGAGAAGACAGTCCACAGGAACCTCCTGCTTCAGGTCAACTTCCTCCCCTTGGACTGGTCATTTGATGATGAGGGTCTAGCTGCGGACAGCGACACCTGTGCGCCTGGTGAAGCCTCCCTCTCAGTCATGCCTGAAGCTAGCGCCTCAGACGCGGACAGTGTGGCGGCAGAGCCTTCCATGGGAGATGGACCTTCCATGGGAGATGGACCTGATGGGGGTCGCACCGCATCATGGGTGCAAGAGGAAGCCTCCCTCTCAGTCATGCCTGAAGCTAGCGCCTCAGACGCGGACAGTGTGGCAGCAGAGCCTTCCATGGGAGATGGACCTTCCATGGGAGATGGACCTGATGGGGATCGCACCGCATCATGGGTGCAAGAGCAGTCTTCAGTGGAGAGTGAGGATGACGGGCTACGTCCGTATTCCCCCCAGGGGATGTCCCCTGCTCTGAGTGAGCTTCCAGTGGCAAGTGCCGCCAGTCCCCCACTGTTGCTTGCTCCACCGAGTTCCCCCCCTGCTGTAGTCCAGTATGATGACAGTGTTGTGTCCACACAACCAGGGCGTACTCCTGAGCTAATGAGTGTCAGTGTGCCTGGTCAGAGCCAGGGTCCACAGACCACTGAACACTACACGTCCAGGTTCGGTAGGGTCATCAAGCCAGTCTTTCGGCTGATAGAGACAATGGTCCAACTTGAGAGTATGATGGGCTTCGAGCCACAAGCCTCTATCAAACGTGTGTGAGGTTAGCTGCAGTGTTGTGTATAGCGCTTACGGCCTGATACAGTGTCCTTTGTGGTGATAAGGAGTAACAGTTTTATTTATGTGTATGTGCCCTCGTCATGGTATGGTCAAGTGTAGCTGGATGGTGTATAAGGCACCGTCGTTATCCCTGGAGGTATGGTGGGAGTTGGCCACTCCTAGTGCCCTCCTGGCCTTTTATTAGGTGACAGGTATCGTTGGATTGTTCCGCAGTGTGTGGTTCTCATAGTAAGCTTGTGACTAGTGTGACACGAGGTAGGCACAGTTTTTTTTTCCTTCGATGTAGGTGTAATTCTGTGGGGTGAATGTAACAAGTGCCTTGTTGCCTTGTATAGATAATTACACCCCATCACAAAATACACTTTAATACATTCCACTAATACTCCTAAACGTTTTATTTTATTGATTTGAGTTGATTTCATTCCTTTCGTTTTGTTTTATTGCACTTTTGGGAGTTAAGGCTTTTATTTTGAAATCGACACCCTTACTTTTCCGGTCCTCCGGGACACACATCCTGCCTGCTTTCTGGAGGCGAGCCAGTCCCACCTGGAACTCCGTGGGGTGAGCACTACTACTTATGTTCAGTGAAAGACTTCGGTCTAAAAGTTGTTAAATATTGTATGTTACATTCCTAAAACAGTGAAACGAGTTTGTAATGTAACTACTGTTGTTAATATGTACCTGTGCAGTTGTTTTGTGGGAGGTTTGACTGGGTAAAATGCACTTTAATAGCATGTAGGAAGTTTGCACACACGTGCACTGTTAACATGGAGTTAATGGAGTCACGTCTTTTCTCAACCATAGCTCGTGCTGCAGATGTCGTGTTCCTAATGCTGCTGCATATTGTTGCCTTTGTAACCTAACAGGTATGTGTGTACAGTAGCTCCCATGTGTCCGTTTTGTATTCAATTGTGTATATTTTTCCAATGTAATTGTATGTATTAAAATGTGTCATTCTTATGAGAGAGTCCCACCTGGAACTCCGTGGGCTCGTGCTGCAGATGTCGATGTGTTCCTAATGCTGCTGCATATTGTTGCCTTTGTAACCTAACAGGAGGGAAATAAAGACCGTCAACAGTCATCCATGTCTGTCGTCCTTAACACAACGCCGTCAGAGTACACCGGTCACACTAATATGTATATACTACTATGCACTCACAACTGTAGCACCCAGGTTCAACACTGTTTGTACCCTTCCTGCTGACCTGTACAGAACTTGTAAATCGCTTTGGATAAAAGTGTCAGTATATAATTGTATGTCTTGTATGTCATAAATTACTTGATGAATTGAAAATGGAGGACCCTTATCCCCTCCACTCAAAAGACGAAAGTCCTTTTCTGGTCTTCATCCTCTTAGCAGTTGTAAGTATTGAGCTGTACTGCATTGTTAGAGCTGGATGCAATCCTACCTGGAGGGGAGAGAACAGATGGTGGAGGTAAACGGTACACTACCCACCCCCTCCCAGTGAGCTGTGGTGTTCCACAAGGAAGCATACTAGGATCGTTACTGTTCCTAATTTATGCAAATGACATGTCGTCAGCTTGTGACTGCAACCTGTTCCTGTTCGCGGACGACTCAGCCCTGCTGGTCTCTGACAGGGACAAGTTGCAGGTTGAAAAAGCCCTCAGCTCTGAACTCGGCAGAATCTGCACCTGGCTCGCTGATAACAAACTATCATTACACCTGGGTAAAACAGAGTCCATTCTCTTCGTATCAAATAACAAACTCAGCAAGACCGACGGCTTCTCAGTTACAGTGGGTGACAATATTGTCACAAGGAAAGATGAAATTACATACCTAGGTTCCATCCTAGAGGCAAATCTTTCCTGTGACAAAATGGCATCCAAGGTAATAAAAAAAGTCAACCAACGAACTAGATTCTTGTACCGGATCTCCTCTCTGGTAAACAAGAATACCCTGAAGACTCTGGCAGGAGCACTCATTCAAGGGTACTACGACTATGCTTGCACCTCATGGTACCAAAGCACCTCAAAGGCGCTAAAAACAAGATTACAAACATCACAAAACAAACTGGTCAGACTTCTACTTGACCTTACCCCTAGAACCCACCTCACCCCTGCCCACTTTGACAACCTAGGATGGCTTAGAGTACATGACAGAGTACAGCAACTTGCAATGGGCCTGTTCTACAAGATACACTATACGACTAAGGTACCCATGTACATGTCAAAATACTTCCCAAAGGTCAGTGAATACCACCACAACACCAGAGGAAGCTCAACAAATCATGTTAAACCCAGATTCGGCTCAAACAAGGGACTAAACACGTTTCGCAATTATGCCACATCAATGTGGAACACCCTACCCAAAGCTGTAAAGGAATGTGAATCACTACCCACATTCAAAACCGCTCTTAAAGAGCACCTACGGGAGGCTGCAATTCGAAACTGGCCACCGTAAATGTCCAAACCCCCCCACCCCACCCCCTCCTAATAGACAGTCTCCTCCCCACCGCCTGTATATATTCTCTCCACACCGTATGTATATTTCTCTCCCACCCACCCACCCCCTCCTAATGTACAGTCTCCTCCCCACCGTATGTATATATTCTCTCCCCACCATATGTATATTTCTCTCCCACCCACCCACCCCCTCCTAATGTACAGGATCTATGGGTAACAGTACTGTATATTTGCATATTGTGTATGTCACAAATGTAACAGTACTAAATACCTGTATGTCATGTATGTCCCTATTGACCGCTCCTACCAAGTGTCATGGAGAGGGACCCTGTCGGCCACCCGCCCCCTGTGGACGGGTGTCCCCCAGGGCTTGGTCCTAGGACCCCTTCTCTTCTCCCTCTACACTAAATCACTGGGTAACATTATCACGTCTCATGGCTTCTCCTATCATTGTTATGCCGACGATACTCAACTCTTCCTCTCCTTCCCTCCCTCAGATATCTACGTCTCTGAGCGGATCTCGGCCTGTCTGTCCGACATCTCCGCCTGGATGACGACCAACCACCTCAAACTGAACCTAAGCAAAACAGAATTGCTCCACCTGCCGGCCAAATCTTCCCCCCTGACCGACCTTTCCATCACAGTCGAGAATGCAGCTGTGACCGTGTCACCGACCGCCAAGAACCTTGGTGTTGTCCTCGACGACCAGTTGAACTTCTCTGCTCACATCGCAGCGACAACCAGAACCTGCAGATTCCTCCTGAGCAACGTCAGAAGGATCCGCCCCTTCTCCCGCCTCGACTACTGCAACGCACTGCTCGCTGGCCTCCCGGCCACTGCCACTAAGCCTCTTCAACTCATTCAGAACGCAGCGGCCCGCCTGATCTCAAACCTACCGAAGTCGGCCCATGTCACCCCACTTCTTAGGGACCTGCACTGGCTCCCCATTGCTGCACGATTCCGCTTCAAGGCCCTCGACCTAGCATACCGTGCGGCAAAGGGAACTGCTCCCGCCTACCTCCGGTCAATGGTCTCTAACTACACACCCTCAAGACCCCTACGCTCTGCATCTTCTGGCCGCCTCAGACCTACTCCTATCCAAGCTCCGGGAGGGTCATCAAAGAGAAGTCGCCTATTCTCAGTCCTTGCCCCACAATGGTGGAATGAACTACCCACCCCAGTTAGGACAGCCGAAACCCGCCCAATCTTTCGCCGTCGACTAAAGATGCACTTCTTCAACCATTATCTGAATAAAATAAAAAATTAAATTATAATAATAAATCTAACCCTAACTAACCTTACTGTCATGCACTTGTCCTAATAAACTAACCTACAATGTAACACTCAACACTCTGATGAACATTGTTACTCAGCTGATAGAGTTTTTTTTTTTTATCCACTTTTTCTCCCATTTTCTATATTTTCTCCCATCCCAATTTCGTATCATCCAATTCAACCCTCCCCTGTCACGGACGCTGTTTCTTGCCTCCCACAAGCCGGCTGCAATGTGGACTAAGTCATACATAGCACAAGTCCCCTCCGGTACTTGAGGTAACAGCAGTCGCATCATTTCACCTGCGCAGCTCGATCTCTCAGTGGCGAGGAGTAACGCGTGGGAGGCTCACGCTGCCCCTGACACTTCCTGATTCTACTGCGCAGGCGCACCAACCGACCTGTAGGAGTCGCTGTCCACAACGCCCGATTCCCACCCCCTAATACGGCCAATGTGTATTAGTACGGACGACCAGCTAAACTGAAAGCAAATGTGGAGCGCTGGGCTCGAACTGACGAGCCCAGCGTCTCCAGCATTTTGTGGCGAGTGCCTTGCCCACTACGCCACGTAGCCGCTTACTCAGCTGATAGAGTTGTGCCCTTCCTGATGACTTGTCGTACAGAACTTGTAAGTCGCTTTGGATAAAAGCGTCAGCTAAATGACTAAATGTAAATGTAAATGTATGCCATGAATGTCATGTATGTTGTGTATGTCATAAATGTCACTACGAATTGAAAATGGGGGAATGAATGAATGAATGAATGAAAACTTTATTTAACAGATTGCAGAATGGGTACAATACAGTACGGCTCAATACACACAATTTTTAAGGGGATGCAGACCAGAGAAAGACGTTTGTCTTGTTTACATCAGGGTCCCCCATTTTCAATTCATAGCGACATTTATGACATACACAACAGGGACCCTGATGTAAACAAGACAAACATATTTCTCTGGTCTGCATCCCCTTAACAATTGTGTGTATTGAGCCGTACTGTATTGTACTCATTCTGCAATCTGTTAAATAAAGTTTTCATTCATTCATTCATCAAGCAAGTATTCTCGAAGACACTCTGACGTCACGGGACCGCCGCCATCTTGGTATTGGGGAAACAAACGGATTTCTACGATCAAATGTATGCGTTGAGTTTTTATCACATGTTTTATCACATTCTTGTTCATTTCATAACCTTTTCATATACTTTGTTTTGAAAATATTGAGGCCAACATAGCATTTCACTATTTCGAAAGCCTTTCTGGTGATTCTAAAAGTGCATGTTTCCCCCCAAGCTTCCAGTGTGTCAAGAGTGGGGGGAGTGAGCTGAGAACGGCCCTCACAGCGCATGCACGGGTCCAGAGTGTGGGGGGGGGGGGGGGGGGGAGTGGCCTGTATACTTTCTGTAGCCGCATTTCTGGCAGACGCTCTCTGACTGGCCGACGCCAGTTTCTACACTGGTTAAGATGCATCTATACCAAAGGTAACCGCATTTCTGGCAAACGTTTCTGGTCATGTGACATGTGCGCCCAATAGCGTGACGAGCTGTGTCTTTGCCCATTTCCTCGTCAAACAGCCTGCAAACGACCTGGCGTTCTAGCGCCCTGCTCTAAGACAAACTCTAACCTTAACCAACTTCGAAGAGTGCCTAAACTTAACCAGTGTAGAAACTGACGTCGGCCAATCAGAGAGCGTCTGCCAGAAATGCGGCTACCTTTGGTAGAAATGCGGGGGGGGGGGGGGGGGGGGGGGTGAGCTGAGCGGCCCTCACAGCGCATGCGCGTGTCCAGATGCATTGTGGGATATATGCGCGTGCAGCGGGGACGGGAGAACTTTCTTTGTCTGTAACTTTAGTCAATAACATTAAGAACAGAGAGCTGTTGTCAACTCTGCAAACCCAAATAAATGCGCGGTCCTCGAGAGAAGTGTCTCCTGGTTCACTGTCGCCACCTTCCAGAGGGAGTTTCCCCCGAAGTCCGGCTGCTTCTAACCAGTAGTTACACGACGGAGCTCCAGCAACGCTGCTGGACTCTACTGCGTTCAGAACAACACAGGAGACACACACAGGTAGGTTCATGTCCACCTCTCCGTTTAGTTACAGTGAACTCTGCTGGTATTCATCTACTGACCGCACATCTCATCTGTTGGGCGTTTCTGCCACTGTGTCACTTTACTTGAGAGGCTATGCTGATGCTTCTAGGAGGAGGTTGGCCTCCAGTACGGCCATCTGCACCTCCTGCTTTCATTTGTAGTAACTTCCTAGCTTAATCTTCGTACTCTGCGTTGTTTTTAAACCTTATAAAGCTCTTTGAAGTACTACTGAGCTACAAATGCAGATAACCATGTATGTGATGGTTTTCTGCTCGTACACCTTCAGAGAACACGGCGCGGCGGTTGAAGAAATCGAGTTCCGAGCAGTTTGAAGAATCCGTGTTTAATAAAAAGGATTTCAATCAATACAAATCAAAGATTTGAAAGAACAATTGCAATAAAACCTGATGGAAGACCTCACTATGCCGAGGTTCACCAGACTTTAGGCTAAATATTCAATATCTATGGGCATGTCTCGTCTCGGCTTCTTCAGATGGTAGGTTTTTGCGGCCGTCTCTCTGCTGCGTGGTTTCCTCAGTCTGTTGTGGAGAAAAAGGGTGTGTGTTCTTTGTTGCTTCCTGGGTCTCTGTTCGGGTGTGTTGTTGTGTCTCTACTAGCACGGAGTTTTTGCTAATATCAAATTTAGGCTCCGCCTCTAATGTTACGGCAAGCGGGCGTTTTCCAACCTCTCCTCGAGTGTTCCTATTGGAGGACACTTACTCTCAACTCTCATTGGCTAACTCCTTATCGTGACGTTTTACATCGAATTACGTCACGATGTGGTTTCAAATGGTCTTTTCTTTGATCTTACTGCTCTTTTGTTTCAGCAGAGACAAACTGGCATCTCCCATGGCAGTTTCTTTGTTGGACCAGATGGCCTAGGGCCCTGGGTTGTAAAATCACCCATGTTATTGACTTTCCCAGGAAGGATCAAACGAGACACTATCTCTTACTCAATAAGCGTCTGCCTGTTTCAACCCCCCTCCACAGAGATTAGAGGAAGCCTGAATCAGCAGCTGCATTACTAAATCAGAGGTGTGTCTCGTTTCTTGTACTTTAGGAGCGGGGGAAGAAAAGTGTATGTATTTTACCTCTGTGTTTCCGCCATTCTGTGCTTCATGGTATACTGTACAATAAACACAGTTTGGCTGGAATTCTACTACAGTTTCCCCGGTTTGGGGATTGATAATCCCCAAGATACATGTTAGTAATTCCTCAAACAAACTGTTTACAATTACCTTAACCTTACTGTTTAACCTAATTACCTCAGAGCCAAACCTTTCCAGAATCCTTCTGACTCATTTTCCATATTTGTTAGTATCATTTGCTTTCAACACCCACATTACTCCCTCCCCTACTGACCGACTATGGACCCATCTTTTATTTACACAGTTCTCTATTCACGCACACCGTTTAACAATTTCCACTCATTTTGCAGGTTATATACAATGTTATCAGTTATATCAATTTCACTTCCGTCTAGGTCCGTCCCTTTATACAAAAAGATGATCGTACCAATTACCAGGTTTTAGACTATACTTTATGTGTTTTTTATCCAAATGTGTCTGTTTTGTGCAATTCACTCTGAAAGAAAAGACCTTACATTGCATTTACTATCTAAACATTTCTAAAAAAGGAGAGAGCTTAGCTAATGAAAAATCAAAAATCAAAAATTAATATGTACACGCCCTCTCCAAGGCCTATCAGTTACACTATCCCTTCCTTTGCCTATGTATATCGTTTAGGCTTCTTGATGACTCGTTGTGGTCGAGTATCTTGTTCCGGGCTTGTGCTAAGCACTGGTTCCTCTGGCTCTTCTGGTACCTTCTCCATGTCCACAGAGGAGAAGTTATTATGTTCCAATTCATAATCCTCTCCTCTGTCTGGTTCCTGTAAAAAACCTTCATCTTCTACTGGTGGCCAATCGTGGCCCCCTCGGTCTGGCTCGCCATAATCATCCGGGTCTTCCCCATCGTTTGGGGTTAGCGCCGCCTTCACTTCGCCTTCGTGTAATGGTTGCGACGCCCCGGTTTTACCGTCAAGGTCTTGTGGTTCAGGTTCCCATTCTTGGTCCGTATTGGTTGCTTTTACACAATGAGTAACGTGAAACCACATAGGCGATCCTTCAACTTGTAAAGCCCTTTCGGTGGCTCGAACGACTTTGTATGGCCCTTCCCGTCTCGCGCCAAACCACTTGCGTCTAAATACTTTGACATAAACGTAGTCGCCTGGTATGATTTGAGGTGTAGTCTGCCTATTCACCTCCTCCCCGGTTTCATGCTCCTGTCTACTGGAGACATGAACCAGAATACTTTTGTGTATCTCTGACATGTATTTTACGTACTCACGCATGTCGTTGTCCAGGATGTCCAAACTCGGACCTTTGCCTGTCGCGCGCAAACCTGGTACTACCATGCAGCGACCTAGCATCATTTCGTGCGGTGTCAAACGCAGACCGCGAAGTTCGCACGAACGACAAGCCATCAAAGCTAAAGGAAGAGCGTTTAGCCAATTCAAGCCTGTGTGTTGACAGATCTTTACCAATTTGTTTTTTAGTGTCCCGTTCATGCGTTCCACCAACCCCTGGCTCTGCGGATGATAAACGGCCCCCAATCGCTGTTTTATGCCTAAGTGTTGGAGTATTAAACGTACAGTTTTGTCAACAAACTCTTTTCCATTGTCCGACGAGATTCTATCTGGTAAACCAAAACGGGGAATTACCTCTTGGCACAGGAACTTAGCCACAGATGCTGCATCCTTGTGCCGGGTGGCGCACGCCTCCACCCACCTTGAAAAACGACAGACAACGACAAGAATATATCTCTTCTGATTAATGGGCTTAATCATGTCAATGTAATCAATTACAAGGTCTCGCATTGGGCCATTGGGCGTGGGGATATGTCCTGGTGACACACTAATCCCCTTACGTATATTGTTTTTCAAACATATTACACACCTCTGTAACACATGATCAATTTGACTGACCAAATCTGGCGCCCAAAAGCCATATTCTCTGATTTTTCTCCTTACCTCTCCTTTATGCGCATGGCAAAAGTCGTGCGCCGTGTGGATCAGCAGTCCGACCAGGCCAGCAGGAGCCACCACAAATCCACCGGCGTCGCGCCACAAACCTGAATCATCCTGACTAGCTCCCCTGGTTATCCAGAGGTTCCGTTCCACCTGACTAGCCTCCTCCTGGAAAGTCAAAATCTCTTTGTAGGTTATCTTGTCCTCCAACTCAACTCCGTGTGTGATAACCAATACCTTGCCTGCTCTGTCAGCCCCTGTCACTTCCTTGGCAGCTTCGTCCGCTCTTCTGTTCCCTCGAGACATCTTGGACTCGTCTGACTGATGAGCAGCACACTTGATTATCGCAACCTGCTTTGGTTTCATAATTGCTTCTAACAAACGTTTAATCTGACTACAATGTTTTATGGCGCTTCCGTCGGCTTTCTTGAATCCTCTCCCTTTCCACACTGTGCCAAACAAGAAGGCGGTACCATGTGCATAGGCGGAGTCTGTTACGATATTTACAGTTCTGCCCTCTGCCATGTTACATGCTTCCGTCAGTGCGACCAATTCTGCTAACTGGGCTGAACAAGGTTGTGATAATGCTTCGGCTTTTTCCACCACAAATCCTTCGCCCTGTGACCTTACCACGGAGTAACCTGCTTTTAGTCCCTCGCCAACACGATAACAAGAGCCGTCAGTCCATAATTCCAAATCTGGACTGTCAAATGGAAATGCCTGCAAGTCTGCTCTGAGTTTAGAGTACCTCTCGACTTCGACTAAACAGTCGTGGGGCTCTCCATCTTCAGGCGTAGGGATGTCAGCTGCCGGGTTCGTTACGGAACACCTGACCAACGTCACATCTTCCTGTTCCAAAAGTCTGTAGTAGTGTTTAATGCGAGGCATCGTCAGTGCATATTTACCGGACTCCAACAGACTCTTCAAGTCATGCCTCACCATGATATCCACTGGATATCCCATCGTAATACTTGCGGCTTTTTCGTACATCGTATACACTCCAGCCATTTCTCGGTAGCATGGAGCCATCCCCATCTCTACTTCCGAGTAGGCAATTGAGTAGTACGCCATCGGCTGTGGTCGCGCCCCCACCCCTGTGTCCTGAGCCAACACCGCACACGCCTGCTTCTGATCTGGTGAAGAAGAGACGTATAGTACGAATTTCTTGGTATAGTTAGGCAACGCCAAGGCCGGCGCCTCTAACAGTCGGGACTTGATTGTTTCGAATGCCCGTGAGCCATCTTCGGTCCATACCACTTTACTGCTCAGTTTATCAACGCCCGTTTCTTTCAGCATCTCTCTCAATGGTTTCACTATTTCCGTATAGTTCTCGACCCACGGAGAGCTGTACCCCATTATACCCAGAAATCCCATTAGCTGTCGTACCGTCACAGGCTTGGGTGCCGTCCTTATGGCCACCAAATGTTCTTCTGAAATAGCCCGATGGCCCTGTGAAATTGTTTGTCCTAAATAGACCACTTTAGGTTTACAATATTGCAACTTTTTCAACGACACTTTGTGGCCGTTTTTCGCCAACAGTTGCAACAGTACCACGGAATCGCGATGACATGTTTCCTGATCGTCCGCGCACAGTATCAGATCATCCATGTACTGAATGACCCTAGAGGTCATGACTTTATCCAACCCCTCTAAATCCTCCCTTAGGATTTTGTTGAATATGTGTGGCGAATGTTTTAGTCCCTGCGGGATCCTAGTATACTCATAATGTTCATCCTTATAAGTAAACCCAAAAAAATGCTGGCACTCCTCGCTCAAGGGCACACTAAAATATGCACTACACAAATCTATAACTGTATAGTACTCGGCTTTCGACGGGATAAATGTCAATAGCACATGGGGGTCGGGGACATCGGACGGATAGTCAAGTAACACCTCGTTGATCGCTCTCAGATCGTGCACCAGCCGGTAAGAGGTATCCGGCTTCTCCACGGGTAGCAACGGCGTGTTGCTCTGGGGATCAGTTGTTTTCCGTAAGACTCCCGCAGCTAAAAGTCCTTTAATTTGTGGCTCGATTCCAGCCACTGCTTTCTCCTTCAATGGATACTGTTTCTTCCAAGGCAGGGTGGCCCCAGGTCTAAGCTCCACCTTCACAGGTTGAGCGGACTTGATTAGTCCAATGTCAGTGCTGTTCTTTGCCCACAGCGTCTCAGGCACCGCCTCCATCATGTCCTCTTGGAGGCTTGATGCATTAGGGAGTTCTCCCAGTGTCTCTTGGGATAATTGCACAGTCCGGGGATGACCCATCCCTGTGCCTTGAACCATGATCTTAATAAACCTTCTATCAGGGCTTATCCAGATCCGTTTGTTTTCTCTCATCTGTTCAAATTCTATCCCCTCAGCTTTTTTCATCATTTCGCCTATGTGTTGTTGATCACATGAGCTGATTACCTTCAAAGTCACATGGGGAACACTATCCATTATGCCGTGCTCTTTACTCAGATAGTCACTCCGTGCAATACGTAACGCTGCTCCCTGTGGCCCCAATATAATATTGGTAGCATTCAGCTGTACTTTGTCAGGTTGCACCCTCAGCCACTCCTTAGTCTGTGACGAGTCTGCATCTCTATGATACTGCAGAGTGCAGTGATAGGGGGTCTTTGGATCCCTTGCTTCAGGCATATTGGCAGTGATAAATTTCTCCCATTGTAAGGCGGGGCCAAGTAGCTCTTGGTCCAATCCCCCTAGACAATAGATCTCTGGTGGTTCACTGTCAATTCGTTGTACCATCTGATAGTACTGGTCTTCTCGTTCGGCTATCACGCAACCCTCCGCAGTACATTTAATGTCCATCCCCAGTAACCCCAGCCCATCTCGGCCGAGCAAGTTAATAGGTGTGCTCTCCGAGACCAGCACAGGGAGAGTCGCTTCCCTGCCTTGATATCTCAGAGTCACAGGTTCGGTAACAGCCGTCAGCTGGTTTATTCCCTCAAATCCAATTGTCCGTACATATCGACCGGACAAGGTTAGGTGCGTCGCGTCTTGGGGTTGTACTACCGTGTAAGCCGCGCCGGTGTCTGCCATCATCTCGACAGATTTATCATTCACCGTTACGCACACAATAGGCTCCTCCCTTAAAGACGACACTGACAGCTGACACCTCCCCATTGGACTCTCTGGGCCTCTTCATAGTGATGATTCATTTGGCCCTCTTGCTGGATTTACCGGGCCATTGTTCTCATTTCGGTCTTGGACTCGGGGTTGACCTTGGCCTTGCCAAGTTCTTTCCTGGTCTCCCTCTCCGGGTTGACAATCCTGTCTACAGTCCCGTGCGATATGACCAGTCCCGCCACATGTCCAACACACCACCGCCCGTGGCCGGAATCCTCCCGGATTCCGGGATTGTCCTCTTCCTTTCGGCCGTGGTTGCCACTCTCTCGGCCTCTGTTGTTGGTCCGGCGCATAACCCTCTTGTGTTCCCACTTGAGCCCGTCTCTGTCCCTGTGGTTCCCCTTCATATCCTGTCCCATTTCTTGGTCGTGGGGCCGCCTGGACTAAGGCTTGAAGGTATTCCACTACCTTTACTGCCTCGGTCGGCTGTTGGTACATGATCTTACGTTGTTGCTCTGCATCCTTCTCCTTTGCTCTTTGCTCTTTCTTCCGATACAGTTCAACGTAATGCACTACTTGATCTGTATATAATTCCACGGCCATCTTTGACAATGACACCACCTCGTCCAATTTCTGCCTTACCTCTATGGGGAGACCGCTCTCAATCTTGGTTCTCAACTGGGCTTCAAGCATAGGGTCAAGTCCCGCCTCCCGACCAGTTGTGTTCTTCCACGTGGAGTAGGCTTTTTGTACGTATTGCCTGGGGTGCCCTGATGTCTCCAAAGGACCAATCGGAATTTGGTCTGCGTGCAGTCTCATTGGATAGGCTTCTCGTAGGGCCGCCCACGTTACTCCCCTGTACGCTAGGAACAGGTCCGCATCATGCGCTCCAGTCCCCACATGGCCTTGCAGGCGAGCCGCCTCCAGTATCTTTTCCATGGAGTCCTTTCCCATCACGGTTGTCAATATTTTCTTGACATCCCCCATTGCATATTCCGTGCCAACCATTACCTCCTCCAGTCTGGCAATCCAAGGATTGGCCCCATTCTCGAGGGGTGGCAATTTCTCAGTCACCTGTGTCATGTCCGACACCTTCAGGGGGTGATATTCCAGGTCCTGTCCTCTTATTATTATAGGAGCCATGCGGATAGGGGCTTGCGTGTTTCTCGTCTGGGCTCTTGTCTGTACACGCTCTTGTACACGCTCTTGTACACGCTCTTGTATCCGCATAAGGGCCTCTTGCTTCTCTCCTTTTTTGTCTTCCAGGTCCTTTTGCTTCCCCTCAATGCCAGCCTGCGTCCTCATGAATGTCTGATATTCCTCCCCCCCCTCTTGCATGGCCTCAGGGCCGGGTCTTTGTCCTGCTAGGACCGTTTGATCTTGGTCCAAGTCCATGAGCCCCCGCTCTATCTCCGTCAGATCATCTTTTATCCGTCCCATCTGTACCCCAAGTACGATGTCGAGAGACTCTAGATCCTCACCTACTCCAACCCTAGTCACCTGTGGTGGTATTGTGAGATCAATCTTGTGACTGTCAGGTGCTACCCCCTTGTGGCCCTGTGGTTGGGGGGAGGTATAATGCTGGGGGGGAATGAGCTCTCGATGTATAGTACGGGGCATATGAGCTGGGGAGCTTTGGGGGTGCTCCCGCTGGTGGACAGGCTCTCTCTGGTATTCTCTCTGGGGGTTACACTCTCTCTGAGGCAGACCATGGGCCTTCTTCACCCTTTCCCACTCTTTCTCTCTTAACATTGCCTCATAGCCTTCATTACCCTTTCTCTCAGCTGCTTGTATCACTCTTGTTCGCTCCGTCTGCTCTTCAAACATCACTAGCCTATCCCTTGGTCGTTGGGTGGTTACATATTCTCTGCCTGACCCAGTCTGGGCTGGCCTTTCTGGTCGCCGTGAGGCGTCCACACCCTCTCTGTCTGACCTTGACCTATCTGGTTGCCATGAGGCGTCCACACCCCCTCTGTCTGACCTTGACCTATCTGGTTGCCATGAGGCGTCCACACCCCCTCTGTCTGACCTATTCCAGTCTGATCTCTCTGGTTGCCTAGCTGTCAGCTGAATAGATGTCTTTGCTTGTCCCCTCTCTAGGTTCCCCAGATCATCTGTCAACTGGTAAGGGCTTATCATCTCTAACAAAGGTAGGATGGGATATATCGGCTCCCCCTTCTCACTGGCATATGGCGGGGGTGCTAAAGCTTCCTCAATTCTTTCCTGTTGGACCATAAGATAGGAGGCTGGGTTAGGTGAGGCTAACTGCACCGCACGTTGGGCGGTGACAGGTGTTGTCTCAGGGGCCTGGGGAGTTCTGGTGACCTGGACTACCCCCTCTACTGGCTTGTCTGCATCATTGCCATTTGCAATGGCCTTCCTTTCATTTTCCCTTTTCTCACCTTCCCGTCTATAAGCTTTTAAAAAGCTATTTTCTTGTAGCCTTTTCTTTGCTCTTTCCTTCTCGTCACCCCGATAGGTGTATACCTCAATTAGTGTTCCTATTTTAGCTATTAACTCCAAATCAAAAGAACCATCGACTGGCCAAAGCTCCCATCTTTTATTCCATCTTTTTGATATATAAATTGCTTTGTCCAAATAATATTCGTTACCTTTTGTCGTGTCGTGTTCATTTGCAATAATTTGTACTGGACTTTCTTCCATCCACCCAATTACGGTCGACTTACCTGCGTCGGTTTTGTCTTTTATCTTTTTATATGCGTTTAGATTGTCTCGTTTCCGCCCCATTTTTCTCTTGTCTCTTTTATCTCGTAACAATGGCAACAGGCAGAACAATAGCTTGTGTAATCCCTATCTAAGTGTAGGTGTCTAGGCTTTTGTGACTATCTCCTACTCGGACAGCCAATAGTGGCACTGTGGGCCCTTCCTATTCTCTCCTGTCCTCCTTGAAATTACTATTCTTACCTGATTTGTGGTGTTCCGCGTGTCCAATCGAACTGCTGTAGATCAGAGCACACAATGACAACAGTTCTTGTTAATTTATCAACCGGACTTGTACTTTACTCTGTCTTTTTAATCAAATTCCTGAGAGGTTTCTTTCATTCACTGTACGAGTATCTTTTTTACTTTCCTCATACACTCTTAAACATGAGACAATTGTAATTGATACATGTGTGTGATACCACCCGTTTCTACTCCCTGTTTTTCTTCTCGTTCGATCTCTGTCAACACACTGGGTTCCTATGTTTCGAATTTCCGCTCTCCTTTACTTCCGCTTGGTTCTGCTCCAATTCTGATACCCCTCGGAAAGCAAAAACATCATGATTAATATAGTTGCATTAATTTTTCCACATTCTTTTTCAAAGCAAAAACATCACGATTAATATAGTTGCATTAATTTTTTCACATTCTTTTTCATTATTCAGTACCACACCCCCCAGGGGACACCTGTCACCCAGACACGTGTCCCCCAGAGGTAATCTAAAGAATGCCACAGACGCCGCGCCACGCACGCCGTGAGGTGTCGACCCTGTTTTTCTGAAAAGACCTTGACAGCCTCTCCACAGCGGCCTAAACCCACCTCACCACAGGTACACAGCAGACAGCATCCCGGCAACCTCTCCTGTGCTCCAGGCCAGTATCCCCAGAGTCCAGTGCCCTGCCGGACGGCCACGCATAGCCGACCAGACCCAACACCGAACCCCGGGCACACCGCCCCATATCACACAGCCCTCCAAACGTACCTACTATGGGGAAAAAAAACACAATTGTACACACAATCCTATCCCGTCAATTGCAACGCACGGTCGTCCAGGAACGTCCCCCGCCTCACACCCACACGCACGCCCCGGCCCTCCCACTCCCCAACCCTGAATGTCCACCACCCAGATCAGAGAATTATCGCCAGCGCGGACGCCGGGCACCACGGCTTTATCGGAACGCCCACACCCACCCTGCCACCCTCCGCGCCAACCTTCATTACCATCATTGCATACGCAGGCGCAACCGAGCGGTGTGGGTCCCCAGACGCAGAACCAGCCGCGCCGAGAGTCTTGAACACGTACGTCACACATACCCTGATAACATTCACACAAACTACTATAACCGCAAACATCACCACAGCACACAGCAAATACTTAGCAACTGTCCATCCTATGTAACCTAACCAACTTTGGCCCCAGCCCTCCCACGAGTCCTCCTGCGTGGGCTGCATCTCCCTAGTAATATTCTTCAAATGCTCTATAACTTCCTGTATGCCGCCTATATCATTTTCGGGGATAAATGTGCAGCATTCCTGACCAATCAATGCACACGTGCCCCCTGAACTCGCCAACAGGAAGTCCAAACCCGTCCTTGACTGCAGCTCCATCAGTCTTAAGGACCGTAACTCTTGAGCCTCCAGGGCCATACCTCTGGCGGTCGTAGCCGTCATATCCTCAAACACGCGAGCTAGATGGTCTAGTTCACCCATGTTTGCATACGTCCCCCACCAGGGAAACGCCACCCTGAAAAAGTGGTCCGCATCTATAAACCTCCTGCGCCTTAACTTGGGAATCGTCGGCAAAACATCTGACACCCTCATAGCTGGCACCAAATACCCCAACGCACACCTACCCCTCCACTTAATAGGCAACGCTGCGTAAGCATACTCACCACAAATCCAAAACGCCCCCCTAGGGGCCGGCGCCTCCGAATTCTTACCCCATATTCCACTCTCACCCTTGCAGCCGTCCAAATATCCCACGTCCCTACCACCTGACTTCCCCTCTACGCACATCTCAAACCCAGCCGCCCTAAACGCCACCGGAATGGGGCTAGTGTCCTTAAGACCCCCATAACCCACTGCCTTATTCGACCCCTGTTCCCGGCCCCAAATACCTCAACATCCTATCATGACCCACCCCGTCGCATAGGCCGAGCAGAGGCTCGTCCCTCAACACATTGGCATGACACTTCGTTAAGGGGTGTGCAATCAAGGGAAGACCTGCGTCGCCTGCTAGCGGGGCTAAGCCACACACATAACAATCCGACCTATTGGCTACCTTAGCCACAGTCCTCGCCATCCCCAAAAACAGATTACCGTGATGGTCTGGCTGCGACCTCCTACCCACTACCACCACCTCTGGCTGTTCAGGTCGCAGGTATGGATCATACATTATAGTACCGATCAACACACATAACCAAATCATTGCCACGGCACCCCCCCGAAGCATCCGTCTACTACTGTCTCTCAAACCAGGAACCATGTTTGTCTGTTCCGTCCTCCTCCTCCTCCCTCCGTCACCGGCGCGTATCCTAATATGTCCTGCAATCCCCACAAACAACAACACAACTTTATAACCGAACATACCCTCAGTCTACTGACATGAAGACCCCAACCTAAACACAACACCAGGACATGTAGAAAAGGCCGCAACGTAGCCGCCCACCGGCCAAGGGAGAACCAGGCCAGAGGGAACACATGTAACTCCATGCCGGTCTACAGACGGAAGAGGGGGGAGGGTGGAGAGAGGCACAGCAAGTGGGGCACAGGATGGAGCGGGGGGGGGGGGGGGGGTCAAAGGAACAGCAGGGAAGTGGGGGGGGGGGGGGGGGGGGGGGGGGGGGGGGGGGGGGTGGTTCAAAGGAACAGCAGGGAAGTGGGGGGGGGGGGGGGGGTGGTTCAAAGGAACAGCAGGGAAGTGGGGGGGGGGGGGGGTGGTTCAAAGGAACAGCAGGGAAGTGGGGGGGGGGGGGGGGGGTTTGGGTCTCGCAGTCCCGAACAGACCTGCTCCACACCATAAAACACATTTATCATACCCTGCACTGCCCCCATGTCTCCTATGGAGAAGAAGGAAGAGAGAGCGAACAGCAAGATAGCTAGAAAAGAGAAAAGAGGGAGTGAGAGAGGAAGACGAGGAGAGAGGAGAGGAAGGAGAGGAGAGAGGAGGAGAGGAAAGAGGAAAGAGGAGGAAAGAAAGGAAAGGAGAGAGGAGAGGGGAGGAGGAAGAGAGGAGAGGAGATAGGAGGAGGTGATGGGGAGGGGGGTAGAAGGAGAGGAGAGAAGGAGAGGAGAGAGAGGAAGGGGAGGAGAGGAAGGAAAGGAGAGAGGAGAGAGGAGGAGGAAGAGAGGAGAGGAGAGAGGAGGAGATGAAGGGGAGGGGGGTAGAGAGAAGAGGAAAAGGAGGGGCCAAAGAGAGGAGGAAGGGAAGGAGGAGGGAGGGGGAGGGGCTATAGAGAGAGAGAGAGGAGGAAGAGGAGGGGAGGAGGGGCATAGAGGAGGAAGAGGAGGGGCAAGAGGAAGAGGAGGGGCATAGAGGAGGAAGAGGAGGGCAAGAGGAAGAGGAGGGGCATAGAGGAGGAAGAGGAGGGGCAAGAGGAAGAGGAGGGCATAGAGGAGGAAGAGGAGGGGCAAGAGGAAGAGGAGGGGCATAGAGGAGGAAGAGGAGGGGCAAGAGGAAGAGGAGGGGCATAGAGGAGGAAGAGGAGGGGCAAGAGGAAGAGGAGGGGCATAGAGGAGGAAGAGGAGGGGCAAGAGGAAGAGGAGGGGCATAGAGGAGGAAGAGGAGGGGCAAGAGGAAGAGGAGGGGCATAGAGGAGGAAGAGGAGGGGCAAGAGGAAGAGGAGGGGCATAGAGGAGGAAGAGGAGGGGCAAGAGGAAGAGGAGGGGCATAGAGGAGGAAGAGGAGGGGCAAGAGGAAGAGGAGGGGCATAGAGGAGGAAGAGGAGGGGCAAGAGGAAGAGGAGGGGCATAGAGGAGGAAGAGGAGGGGCAAGAGGAAGAGGAGGGGCATAGAGGAGGAAGAGGAGGGGCAAGAGGAAGAGGAGGGGCATAGAGGAGGAAGAGGAGGGGCAAGAGGAAGAGGAGGGGCATAGAGGAGGAAGAGGAGGGGCAAGAGGAAGAGGAGGGGCATAGAGGAGGAAGAGGAGGGGCAAGAGGAAGAGGAGGGGCATAGAGGAGGAAGAGGAGGGGCAAGAGGAAGAGGAGGGGCATAGTAGAGGAGGGGCTAGAAAAAAGAGGGAGGAAGAGGAAGAGGAGGGGGAAAGGGAGGGGGGGGGGGGGAAGAAAGAAAATGGGAGAAAGAGAGAGAGAGATAGAAAGAAAGAGAGAGAGAAAAAGAGAGAGAGTGAGAGAGAGAGAGAGAGAGAGAGAGAGAGAGAAAGAGAGAGAAAGAAAGAAAAAGAGAAAGAGAGAGAGCGAGAGAGAGAGAAAAACTACACACATCTGAAACGCTTTACAGCCACACACGACACACTGGTTAGGACGGGAGTTTAATGCCTCTACCGCCACCCAGTGCATAAGGTTGACACTGACGCCATCTAGTGGTCTTTTACCCACATCATACTGACACGCTGGTTAGGACGAGAGTTTAATGCCTCTACCGCCACCCAGTGTACTCTGACGCCATCTAGTGGTCTCATATCAACATCATAATTAATTTCAGTCTCACTCGCCTCACACACACAATGTCCCTTCTCACAAGCGCGCATGCGCGCACTCCAAAGCGGAGTTCACTCATTCATCATGCATCCTGCATACATTCAAACTTTCAGCCAATACTCTGCAAACAGTAGCCCACACTGCAACTCACCCAGCTCATTCATCACAAACGACCATTCAGTTATACTGCAATATCGCCCCAATCACAACATACAGTATTAAACTCCTATCGCCCCATTATTAAACCGTCCCAGGCGAGTCACAACGAGCTATCGTTTGTAGCATGTCGCGCGCTACGACACGCACGCGCCCCCCACCACGAAGTTGGGTGGCGCATTTGCCGTTGCGTGTGTGCACTTTGGACGTCGCGTGTGTACCCGATTCAATATTAAAAACCGTTCTCAGTCATATTATAAGTGCCACTTTACAGATTTAATCTATATACTTCACACATGTTAAACCTAACCATAAGTCCTTTCACTCATACACAAACATCATACACTAGTAATTGTTTAACCATAGCTTGCAACATACGAGTCCACCTTAAGTACCATTCTAATGTTTACAGCCTATCGCTGCAACATACGAGTCCTATGTTACAGCATAGCTTGCAACATACGAGTCCTATGTTACAGCATAGCTTGCAACATACGAGCCTACCTCACGTACCATTCTAATGTTACAGCCTATCGTTGTTTAAATTTAACACGTCCGGCGGTGCCCAGGGTAAAACTAGACTCTATTCATGCTCCATTTCTACTGTAGAAAATACTACGCAAATGTGCTTAAGCCAATACTATAAGGCGTACTATGCACATGTTCCCCTTGCTTAACCCTGAGCACAAACCTAGACATTGTTCCTAAATACTTCCATACCTCTTTTTAATGTTCCGACCACGGGCAGCGTCTCGTTCACTTGTGCTAAAATTTCTACTGTAGAAAATACTACGCAAAATTGTGCTTAACTCCCTTACTGTAAGGAATACGACAGCACAGTGTGGTTAAAAATCCTGCCTACAGGACCTAAAAACACACACAGCCTTGAGTCGCCACCCTTTGGTCAGAACATTTCATTTAATATCTAATTACAGTCATACTTTTAGCAACCCCCCGTTGGTTCGAATTGAACACCCGTACACTCCATAACACTCACCTTTGGTAACCCTCTGGCTACGCGAAGACGATTCGTTGTTGTTGTTGTTGTTCGAGGTGAAGAAAGAGGAAAAAAAATTCTCTTTTGTTCTCGTTCAAAACGGACGTTTCTATTCAAGGGCCGCGGCACCAAAAATGTAGTAACTTCCTAGCTTAATCTTCGTACTCTGCGTTGTTTTTAAACCTTATAAAGCTCTTTGAAGTACTACTGAGCTACAAATGCAGATAACCATGTATGTGATGGTTTTCTGCTCGTACACCTTCAGAGAACACGGCGCGGCGGTTGAAGAAATCGAGTTCCGAGCAGTTTGAAGAATCCGTGTTTAATAAAAAGGATTTCAATCAATACAAATCAAAGATTTGAAAGAACAATTGCAATAAAACCTGATGGAAGACCTCACTATGCCGAGGTTCACCAGACTTTAGGCTAAATATTCAATATCTATGGGCATGTCTCGTCTCGGCTTCTTCAGATGGTAGGTTTTTGCGGCCGTCTCTCTGCTGCGTGGTTTCCTCAGTCTGTTGTGGAGAAAAAGGGTGTGTGTTCTTTGTTGCTTCCTGGGTCTCTGTTCGGGTGTGTTGTTGTGTCTCTACTAGCACGGAGTTTTTGCTAATATCAAATTTAGGCTCCGCCTCTAATGTTACGGCAAGCGGGCGTTTTCCAACCTCTCCTCGAGTGTTCCTATTGGAGGACACTTACTCTCAACTCTCATTGGCTAACTCCTTATCGTGACGTTTTACATCGAATTACGTCACGATGTGGTTTCAAATGGTCTTTTCTTTGATCTTACTGCTCTTTTGTTTCAGCAGAGACAAACTGGCATCTCCCATGGCAGTTTCTTTGTTGGACCAGATGGCCTAGGGCCCTGGGTTGTAAAATCACCCATGTTATTGACTTTCCCAGGAAGGATCAAACGAGACACTATCTCTTACTCAATAAGCGTCTGCCTGTTTCAACCCCCCTCCACAGAGATTAGAGGAAGCCTGAATCAGCAGCTGCATTACTAAATCAGAGGTGTGTCTCGTTTCTTGTACTTTAGGAGCGGGGGAAGAAAAGTGTATGTATTTTACCTCTGTGTTTCCGCCATTCTGTGCTTCATGGTATACTGTACAATAAACACAGTTTGGCTGGAATTCTACTACACATTCACTTGTTTCATCTCCTCCAGTAAGGCCATCTGCACCTCCTGCTTTCATTCACTTGTTTCATCTCCTCCAGTAAGGCCATCTGCACCTCCTGCTTTCATTCACTTGTTTCATCTCCTCCAGTAAGGCCATCTGCACCTCCTGCTTTCATTCACTTGTTTCATCTCCTCCAGTAAGGCCATCATTCTGCACCTCCTGCTTTCATTCACTTGTTTCATCTCCTCCAGTAAGGCCATCTGCACATCCTGCTTTCATTCACTTGTTTCATCTCCTCCAGTAAGGCCATCTGCACCTCCTGCTTTCATTCACTTGTTTCATCACCTCCTGTTTATGTTCCCTTCTTCGATGGAAGTGTGGAACCAAGTAACTAGCTTTGTTCAGCAGCATGAACACCCTCTTTTCCTCACTATACCGCTTCTCCAGATCGGTCATGATCTGTGTCTTCATCAACGCTGGTGGGTCGTCTGGCGTTCGCTGGCCCAGGCGAGAGAATAGAAGGTGTTTTAAAGGCTGTGTGGCCGATGCAGTTCGATATGTTGCCACTTTGAAAGGTTTAAGAACCCTTGTATATTCTGTAGTAAATAAATATGCATTCATATTAGGACGGGTTTGCATTTGTCCAGCCTACAATTACAATATATTATTCACACAAAGTAAGTATTGTCAACAATTACAATTAAATTGTTACAATTAGGGCCACCATTCTACCTATTTTTAAAGACTGGTTTTGGATCAGCACTTGTTGAAGCATGAACGCCAGTGTTGAAGAGACAGCTCCGTTGATCCAGTATTTAAAAACGGGTAGACTAAACTGGTGGCCCTATTAATTTAATGGAAGAGACACATTAAGACGTAACTCACATAATTGCTAGCATTGTCTGTTGTAATGGAGTTCCACAAATCATGTCCAACCCAGATTCGGCTCAAACAAGGGACAAAACACGTTCCGCAATTATGCCACATGTGTTGTGGCATAATGTGGAACGCCCTACCCACAGCCGTAAACATTTTTTTTAATCACTACCCACCTTCAAAACCGCTCTCAAAGAGCACCTATGGGAGGCTGCAATTCGAAACTGGCCCCGTAATTTGTCTGAACCACCCTCCTAATGTACAGTTCCCTCCCCCTCGTATGTATATATTTACTGTTAGGATCTGTTTAACAGTACTGTATATTTGCATATCTTGTATGTCACAAATGTCATGATTAGATTAGATT